>NC_048317.1:1177445-1374053 GCF_013100865.1 Trachemys scripta elegans | reverse complement strand
CCCGCTGGGAGGAGGGGGGAAGATGGGGGCTGTTTGGGCGGGGGGGAGGGGGCGCAGAGCTGGGGCCCCCTCGGGGCGGAGGGGGGGCTGTTTGAATGGGAGGGCGCTGGAGGCGAGGGGAGGGGGCGCAGGGGTGGGGCCCACTCGTGGCAAAGGGGGGCTGTTTGGGGGGAGGGGGCGTGGGGGGCCCGCTGGGGGGGGGTCCCAGGTGGGGCCCGCTCGGGAGGGAAGGGGGGCTGTTTGGGGGGACACAGAGGGGCCCGCTTGGGGGGGACATGCAGACGCCCCTTTCTCCCTTCGGTCACGTTTTCGCCCCCCAGCCGTTGTCCCTCCGCCCCAGCCCTCCCCGAGCACAGGGATCGCGAGCTGCCAGCTCCATGCCTCAATGGCATGACCCTCTCCCCGTTTTAATTCGTAAGGGTCACACTCAGGGGTGACTGTGTGAAAAGGGGTCACAGGTGCCCAGGTAGGGCGCTGGGCAGATGGTTCCCAGCCGGCTTTGTCTACTCCAGAGAGAGGTGATGCGGATTGGGGCGGGCCAGGGCTTGTCCTGACCCGTCCTCACTTCGCTGTGGGCCTGTTTAGCTTCACCAGCCCAGAGCCCCCACCGCTGGAACAGATCAGGATCAGCCCTATGTTCAGACAAGCCCCTGCCAGGCTTTCAGCCCAGGCCACCAATGGTGCATCTGCTGCCTGGCCATGGTGCTGGGGAACACTCCCCTGTGTGGGACACCAATGCAGGTTCTCTGCTGTGGCTTGCAATAGTCTCGGGAGCCCTGGTTTTCAATAGGGATAGAGCAGCAGTAGTTCCCAGCATCCCAGAAGACTAGGGGCCTCTTGTCCCTGACTGGCAAGTGTCCCCTTCTTGTATGAACCCAACCAACTGTTTCCGTTCTGCCGCAGAGCTCCACCCAACACCATGGCACCATCCAGGAAGAAAACAGCCAATGGAACCAGCAAAAACAATGTGAAGAAGAAAAAGCTCGCTGCATTTTTAAAGGACTTTGACCGTGAAGGTAACCATTGCATTCATTCATAAAACTTGTTTTCTACAAAGGCTTCAGGGTCCTGAGTTGTTTTCCAGGTTAATTTAATGCTGGTGAAAGTTATTGTCTTGACAACCCTGGAGACTGACACCTCAGGACACTCAAGTCCTGTACAGGCAGGACAGGTACAGCACAAAAGCCATAGCTTTGATCCAGAAGGATGACTTTGAGGGATTTGAGAAGGTGGTTTAATCCTTGATGCTCATGCCATCCTTGCCCTTTCCTGAGGGCTAGTTGTGATGAGTATGCTGCAATGTTGATGCGAGTCTACTAGGAACTAAACTAAAATAGGACATAGGAACTCTTTTCAGAGGTCACTGGCAGCTGTCAAATATTAATATTGGGTGCTTGTCAATCGGATATTTAGAGAGACATGGTACGTGAGGTAATATCTCTTATTGAACCAACTTCTGTTGGTGAGAAGCAGGCTTGCGTGCTTACGTAGAGCTCTTCAGATCTGGGAAATGTACGCTCGGTGTCACAGCTAAATACAAGGTAGAACAGATTGTTCAGCATAAGTAGTTAATATATATTTCAAGGGACCATTCAATGTGAAGTGGCCCGTTAATATCTTTCCAGTTATTGGGGGGAGGTTTAGTGGGTTATAGATTGTTGTAATAAACCATAAATCCAGTGTGTGTGTATTCAGGTCATGATTTTTAGTATCTAGCAAAGTTATGAATTTAAGTTCCCAGGCTCGTCTTTTGAAGGTGTTGCACAGGTTTCCTTTGAGGATGAGGATTGAGAAGTCAGACATAGAGTGATGTGGTATTTTTGTCTTTTATCATTTTTCTGTGTGAGTTCATTCAAAAGCATAGTGATTGCCTAGTTTCGCCCACATAGTTGTTACAAAGGTACATTTAGTGCCCTGGATGAGATATACCATGTGTTGTGATAGGCATGTGTAGAAGCCATGGATTTTGAGAGGTGTGTTGTAAGGGGTGTTCATCATTGCAGCAGTGGAGATATGTCTACAGGTTTTGCATCTGTTGTTCTGGCAGTGTCTGGTGCTGCTTTGAGTTAATGTGTCTTGGTCTGTGCAGAACTGCTTTTGTAGTTGGCTAGCCATTCACAGTCTTTGTTTAATCCTGATCTGATGGTGTCAAATTTGCAAATTAACTGAAGCTCATCAGTTTCTCTTTGGAGTCTGGTCCTGAAGTATTTTTGCTGTAAGATGGCTACCTTAACATCTGCAATTGTGTGGCCAGGGAGGTTGAAGTGTTCTACAGGTTTTTGTATATTGCCATTCCTGATATCTGACTTGTATCCATTTATCCTTTTACATAGTTTGGCCAATATACATAGCAGAGGGGCATTGCTTGCACATGATGGCATATATAACATTGGTGGACGTGCAGGTGAATGAACCGGTGATGTTGTAGCTGATCTGGTTAGGTCCTGTGATGGTGTTGCTGGTGTAGATATGTGGGCAGAGTTGGCATTGAGGTTTGTTGCATGGATTGGTTCCTGAGTTAGAGTTGTTATGGTGCGATGCGTGGTTGCTGGTGAGAATACGCTTAAGGTTGACGGGTTGTCTGTGGGGCGAGGACTGGCCTGCCTCCCAAGGTCTGTGAAAGCGAGGGATCGTTGTCCAGGATGGGTTGTAGATCACTGATGATGCGTTGGAGAGGTTTAAGCTGAGGACTGTAGGTGATGGCCAGTGGAGTTCTGTTGGTTTCTTTCTTGGGCTTGTCTTGTAGCAGGAGGCTTCTGGGCATACGTCTAGCTCTGTTGATTTGTTTCCTTATTTCCTTGTGCGGATATCGTAGTTTTGAGAATGCTTGGTGAAGATCTTGTAGGTGTTGGTCTCTGTCTGAGGGGTTGGAGCAGATCCGGTTGTACCTCAGCGCTTGGCTGTAGATGATGGATTGTGTGGTGTGTCCGGGGTGGAAGCTGGAGGCATGAAGGTAGGCATAGCGGTCGGTGGGTTTTCGGTATAGGGTGGTGTTAACGTGACCATCACTTATTTGTACTGTGGTGTCTAGGAAGTGGACCTCCCGTGTAGATTGGTCCAGGCTGAGGTTGATGGTGGGTGGAAGCTGTTGAAATCGTGGTGGAATTCTTCCAGAGTCTCCTTCCCATGGGTCCAGATGATGAAGATGTCACCAATGTAGCGTAGGTAGAGAAGGAGTGTGAGTGAACGAGAGCTGAGGAAGCGTTGTTCTAGGTCAGCCATAAAAATGTTGGCATATTGTGGGGCCATGCGGGTGTCCATGGTGGTGCCACTGTTTTGGAGGCATATATTGTCACCAAATTTGAAATAATTATGCGTGAGGATAAAGTCAGAGCTCAGCAACAAGTTGTGCTGTGTCATCATCAGGGATATTGTTCCTGACAGCTTGTTTTCCATCTGTGTGTGGGATGTTTGTGTAGAGAGTCTCCACATCCGTGGTGGCTAGGATGGTGTTTTCTGGGAGATCACCAATGCATTGTAGTTTTCTCACGAAATCAGTGGTGTCACGGAGATAGCTGGGAGTGCTGGTGGCATAGGGTCTGAGCAGAGAGTCCACATATCCGGATAGTCCTTCAGTGAGTGTGCCAATTCCAGAGATGATGGGGTATCCAGGATTTCCAGGTTTGTGGATCTTGGGTAGTAGATAGAATAACCCTGGGGTTCTAAGGATATGTTGATTTGTTCCTGTGTTAGTGTAGGGAGTGTTTAAATACTGTACCTGTAGTGCAGGCGATTCCGCTCGCCATTACACTCAATGTCATTTTGACTATACGCAATTTTTGCTTTACGCGCTGACAGCGGAATGTAACCCCAGCGTAAGATGAGACTCGCCTGTACCTTTATACAGTTCAGTTAATTTTCTACCATTGGCTCATAGCAAATGAAAATATAAGTGCTCAAAAAGGCTCATTTGGGAAGAATGAAATAGATTTGATCAGAAAAGTGTGTTCACAAGGGAGTAGATTTTTGCTGATATTCAGAGAAATATAAATTCTAGCCCTGATATATAAATCCCTGAATAACATTTGTGTTCTATGTAGTAATCAATCAAAATCCTTCTTTTTTTCTTTTAGTCCAAACGAGAATTGATCAGCTACAAACAAATGGGCAAAATCTTCTCAAGGAATTGGATAATCTTTATAACATAGAAAACCTCAGACTTCCTCTAGCACTGAGAGAAATGAACTGGCTTGACTACTTTGGTATGGTCCATCCACTCCAATATGTATTGACAAAATAGTTCAAAAATTTACTAAATGTAGAGCTATAAGTGAGTTTATAAGTCATATTCATCCAGCTAGTGGACTCTGTTTAGTGACATATCCTAGTTGCATGATTTTCAGAAACGTAATTACTATTTACATTGCTATCTATAATGACCTTAAATTATTTCTTTTGTAACACATCACATTTAAAGTCAGTATATTGGATAATTTTATTTGTATGAAAGTGCTAATTCAAAATAAGGCTTCAAATGTTTTTCCTTTGGATGTCTTAAACTCACTGGCACATGAGACACGAGGTGTGGCACTGGGTTAACTGGGTGCAAAATCATGTGTTTAAAAAAAATCTTTGGGAACAAGAAGAGGCAAATTGAATATCCTATCCATTCATAGACAACCACAGATTTTCTGTTTACGATAAATCCTGCTTTCCCACTAGTTTCTTTATCTTAAGCTGGGCATTAACTGCCAAGAAATGCTATTTGTTTAGATGTTTATTGTTTAATTCTACCCAAGTATTAAAACTTTAATATTGCATAAATTACTCTGGTTGTACATTGATAAAAAAATGTTCTGTCTCCAGCTAAAGGAGGAAGTAAAAAGGCCCTAGAAGAAGCAGCAACGGTAGGTAACATACATCTAGTGTAGCTCCTAAGTCAAATAGAAACTTCTTTTCTGGTACTACTGTATAATGCTTTTAGGAACCCAATCTTTATTTAAACCATTGTATCATTTTAAGAGTCTTGGCACAGCACTTAGTGAAAGGAATAAATAAGACATGTAATGTTTGTAGTCTCTCCTGTCTGTCCAAAGTGCTAGCCTTCTCCTTCAATTATTTGGTTTATGGTAAATCTTGACACTCCTTTCTCCAAGATACATATCCAGTCTCCCATGCAGTGCATTTTAATGACTATTGAAACTCACTTAGTTGTTATGGCTGCCACCTAACACAGACTTCTTCAGAATCTTTACTGAGGCCAGGTCTACACTCAAAAGTTAAGTCAGCTCAGCTACATCACTATGGGATGTGAAAAATCCACACGCCTGAGCCACATAGTTAAGCTGACCTAAGCCCCAGTATAAACAACCCTTGGTTGATGGAAGAATTTTTCCACCACCTAGCTACTGCCTTAGAGACATGGATTAACTATGCTGATTGGAAAACCCCTCCCTTTGCTGTAGTGAGTGTCTACTCTGAAGCTCTACATGGCTCAGCTGCAGCGTTTCAAGTGTAGAGAAGCCCAGAGTTTGAAGCACTTGGTAACTGGAAGACTTGTTCCTGAATTCTGTAACTACCTCTTTGCTTGTCTTACTCAGAGGCTTCTCAAGTTTCAGAAATTGACCTTGTAATTCAAACTGTGTCTCGGCAGTTGATGGTGGGTGTCTGCCTTTGATTTTTAAATAGCAAGTGTCCTGACATCCTTTCTCTCATGGCCCAGATAGCTGAACGTTTTCAATTGTAGCAGTCTTCTTATAAGAAGCCATTTTTCTGCAATGAAATCTTGGCTTGCCTACCAGTGATACTAAACAGACTATCAATTAAACAATATTTCCTTACTGTTATCTTGCCCTGCCTCACTCACCAGAGAATATGCATTTCTTTGTAAACCAGAAAACTGCTACGTTGGGATTGGATTGAAATGTTTGGGGGTTGGGAATAGCTGTAGTTGTTGAATAAAGCCCTTCAGTGCTAAATGCTACGCAGGTCCTGCAGGCTGTTACCATTTCTAAAATACTGGGGAAGTGTGAACACAGCAAAGTGCAAAGCAGCATAGAATCATTTTTA
This sequence comes from Trachemys scripta elegans, assembly GCF_013100865.1. Taxonomy (NCBI): domain Eukaryota; kingdom Metazoa; phylum Chordata; order Testudines; family Emydidae; genus Trachemys; species Trachemys scripta. Next base: position 1,368,044 of record NC_048317.1, on the reverse strand, counting down.
TTGTAAAGTAATGATGAGTTTACACTGCTGTTTGCAGGCAGTTAGGAATGAGTTAGTTCTTTACTAATAATACACATGGTATTCTGATTGCTTTTGGTTTTAGGCAGATTTGGAACTATCAGAAATAAACAAACTTACAGCAGAAGTTATCCAGACGCCTTTCAGAATTGTCAAGAAAGGTCAGTTTGTTTACAAGCATTGCTGAATGTTCTGGGTGCAATCAATAGCGGAATGTTTTTTCGTTCCTTATGGATCTTGTTAACTATCTTCCAACTCTCATTAAATGGCCTAAATAGGTTTCAAAGAAACAATTGTTGCTTCAGTCTATGTGATGTTACATCTGGAGTGTGTTAACTTAGATTTGCTAAATTTTATAGAAGTGTTGTTCACATTTGTTTATGCCTTCCATAAAACCCCTTTCCTTATAAAATCCTACTTTATCTCTATATAAGTATATAACTACTAGTTCAATAACTTTTTTGCCAAACAAACTTCACAACTGTTTTCTTTTCACCCTACCTGTTCGTGGATAATTTAATATGTTTCTAATTTGTTTCAATTTGGACACTATTTTCTCCTTCTAGCTGAAAAATCCAAACAGGATATCGATGCCATTGAAGAAGAAACAGAACTTAGTTTGCTCCCTGTAGCTAAGAAGAGGAAACAGGACAACAAAGCCCTTGAAGAATCAGAGCCAGAACATGCAAATGTTAATCCCAAAACAGGAAAGGTAAATAACTGATCTATTGTGGTGATGGCCCAGGTAGGAAGTGAGTTGACTGTTGATCGAGGTGATGCTTACAGGCTTGCTTGCCATAGGCTAGCTGCTCGTTTTAATCAGCATTATAGGTTTATATAATCTTTTTATTTTACATTTGTAAAATATAACTTTACAACTAGTTTTATTTTGCAGAAGAATATGTGTATTTCTCTTCTGATGCAACTTAAATCACATGACCATCTGAAAATCTTATCTATTCTATTTGTAATATCCAAGATGACTATAATGGGAAGAGAGATATTTCTCATTTTGTTTTCCTGTGCATTTGAAAAAGTTCTCTGTGTAGTCTCTTTCACTGTTTTCCCTCTGTACTGTAAAGTCAATTTTCCTAGTTTGTTTCTGTGTGAAAGACCACACATTGGGAAGAGAATTTCTTTTAAAAGGGGAAAATGTGTAAAACCACAAACTGTCAGGGGACTTAATATATATTTTAATATATTTTGTGTCTCTCCAAACCTTCATTGAGAAATTGTAGTTTCCCCCTTTGCTTCATAGCCTGAATTCTGTTTGTCATGAGATCAGAGTCCACGTGATATGTGAGTGCCTTAGATAGATGCTGTTATAAGGTAGAATCCAACCACTGCTGAAAGTGTAAGGAAACATTTCATATCCCTTTTCTCTTAAATTGTATGTTAAACTTCCCTCATGTTCTAGGAGCAGGAGTCTCTTTACCCAAGACTGCTCTAATTAACTACTGGAACTTTGATATCTATGGAAAAGAATTCTGCACAAATCCCTGTGTCTTCCCCAGCTCAGCTCTAGGCTATGATAAAGCCAAGACTCAAAAGGGAAAGGTTTTCCACAATTTTGATCATCTGAGCAGGGGAACACTGAGTCTTGTTCTTCAGGTCCTGTTATCAGTGTTAGTTCAGTTATGGGAACACTTCTTCAGAACTGGAGGTGAGCTGTAGTTTGATCAAGAAACAGTAAATAATTCACTGAGTTCTGTGTGTTCCAGGTGAAGACCTCAACGAAAAAACTGCTAGTTTCGAAGAGCAGAAGAGCTCCATCAGCGAGAGTGAAACGCATTAGTAAAAGGTAAGAGTCTGAAGTGATGTGAATCCCTCTTCTTCAATGTGGGGATGGAAAGGGGAGACCAGAAATGATATTGCCAAAGTAGCCAAGGTTGGGGTGGAAGGATGGAGGAGGGAGTGATCTGGCTGACAAGGCATACTGTTCTGGAGGAGCTAACAAAGGTATGGTAGGGGTAAATGAAGGAGTTCTACAGAGGGCAGTCTCCAGTCTCATAGTAGGGTGAGGTGACTCACCAGCTATTCTCTTTGGGGGCGTGTGGGGTTTTACACTGAATCAAGCGGTCATAAAACTGCAGTCTTTGCAGCCAAGTCAAGAAGCATTACCTGAAATCAAGAGAAACCTCTAGTTTCCAAATACCCTCACATTGTTCTCAGCTTTTCTAACTAATAAAACAGATGGTCAGAACTGAGAAACAACTGCTAAGTCGATCTTTTAAAGGGCATCATCTTATCACAGCCACTCTCTTTGAGCAGGTCAAGCAAAAATAATTTTGTCACTCCAGCCCTTGGCCGAGTCCCTGATGCCTGCACATGGGGAAGGACCTCCACTGTCACCCCTAAGTTTGATTCCAGGTGAGTGTCCATTAATTAGCAAAGCCACGTAATTGTGTATTTATAGTATCCTGCAAAATGTCTCTATTAAATATCAGCATTTGCCAGGTGTCAAGGCATCTAGTGTGTCTTGCCATTAGTCTTGCATGAGATAAGACAGAACAGTTGCAATATAGATCAGCTTGTTACCATTCTGCCCCATGGCAGTGGCTGTTCATATCTGATGCATGTTCTAAGAGCCATAATATAACACTTCACGCATTCAAAGTGCTGTAGAAATATTGACTAACCCTCACAACCCTGAAATATTAAGGATGAGATAACAGAGGTAGAGAAGTGCGATTATTTGACTACTATTAGTAGAGTGTCACCAGCGGAGCCAGGATTAGAATTTGAGACTTCATGATTCCGTATTCATTTGTGCATGGCGTACTGTGCAATCAGCAAAATTGTAGTCTATTTGTTCGAACCGTCTCCACACTGTCCCTTCTCCCTCTCCTTTTCCCATTTTTCAAACATGTGCATCTGATGTGTGCAAAATTACTACCTGTGGTATGTAACCTATTGCTTAAATCAGCCTATGTACTTGATGAGAGGGGGATAGCTAATATAACACCGAGTTTTTAAAAAGGCCCCGGGGCAATCCTGGCAATTACAGGCAGGTAAGCCTAACTTCAGTAACAGGAAAATTGGTTGAAATTATAGTAAAGAACAATGATCAGATATGTTGGGAAAAAGTCAACATGGCCTTTGTAAAGGGAAATCATGCTTCACCAATCTATTAGAATTCTTTAAGGTGGGTGGTCACAAGCATGTGGACATGGGTGATCCAGTGGATTTAGTGTACTTGGACTTTGACAAGATCCCATACCAAAGGCTCTTAAGCAAAGTAAGCAGTCATGGGATAAGAAGGAAGATCCTCTCGTGAGTCAGTAACTGGTTAAAAGATAGGAAACAAAGGGCAGGAATAAATGGTCAGTTTTCACAGTGGAGGGAGGTGTAAATAGCAGGATCCTTCAGTGATGTATACTGGGACCAGTGCTGTTCAACATATTCATAAATGATCTGCAAAAGGGGGTGAACAACGAGGTAAAATTTGCAGATGCTACAGAATTACTTAATAGTTAAGTTCAAAGGGGACTGTGAACAATTGCAAAGGGATCTCACAAAACTGGGTGACCAGGCATCAAAATTGTAGATGAAATTTAGAATTGATAAGTGCAAAGTAAGGCACATTGGAAAACATAGTCTCAGCTGTGATGGGGTGTCCATGCCACACAAGGCAGAGCAGGTTAAATTAGGTCAATTAACCTGGTAGACTGCACCTGGGATAAGCTTGATGGACAAGCACTAAGTGAAGATGGAGCCCAGCTGGGCAGGGGCAGGCTGCGTTCATATAAAGCCAGCAAGCTGAGAACACAAGGGAGCTGCAGAAGTAGTCTGTAGTCACTCCCTGGGAGGAGGAAGTTTGGGTTGGTAAACTCAGAGCGGGGGGAGCCAGAAGATAGAGCAAAGAAGTGGAAAGAAGTCCAGGGAAAGAGCAACAGGGAGCAAGCAGACCATAATTGCTGGACATAGGGTCCCTGGACTGGAACCCAGAATAATGTGTGGGCTGGGGTTCCCCTTCCAGCCACTGGGAAAATGGCACAGGGCCTGGCCTTGGATGGGAAGACTGTCTGGAAAAGACAAGGACAGCTGATCCAGTGGGACTTTGATACCCTGGAAGGGGAGGACTACATAATGACCTGGCTAAGGGCTGAATCATGAAGAGGGAGCACTACATGTCCTGTAGAGTGAGGGGGGATGCAGTGTGAGCCACCATTCGGGGGGAAGGGGACGGCGGCATCAGACCTTAGTGGAACTAATACCCAGATGGGGCCACAAGGAAGTACCCCAATGGCAAGTGGACCCATGACACCAACTATATATACAAAATGGTAAGGTCTGATTAACTGTTCCACTCAGGAAAGATCTTGGAGTCATCACGGATAGTTCTCTGAAAATGTCTGCTTAATGTGCAGTGGCAGTCAAAAAAGCTATCAATGTTAAGAACCATTAGAAAAGGGAAAGACAGAAAATATAATGCTACTGTACAAATCCATGGTACATCCACACCTTGAATACTGCGTGCAGTACCAGTCACCCCATCTCAAAAAAGATATATTAGAATCAGAAAAGGTACAGAGAAGGGCAACAAAAATGATTAGGGCTAAGGAACAGCTTCCATATGAGGACAGATAAAAAAAACCTGGGACCGTTCAGATTAGAAAAGAGATGACTAAGGGAGAGATATGATAGGGATCTAAATTTTCAAAAGAAAGTGCTTTAGTTTTTAGGGTTGGGTGCTTTCGTTTTTTTAAACCCCTTGGGCCTGATTTTTAGAAGTGCTTATCGTTCGCAAGTAAAGCTGTAGTCAGTGGGAGCTGTGGGAGCTCATCATTTCTGAAGATTGGGCTCAGGATATCTGGAGCTATGCACATAAAGCCAGAGTCTGCTTTTGAAATGTTGGCCTAAATATGTCAAATGTCTTCTCCGAATTAGCTCTTTCCGTGTAAAATATGGAATATTAAGATGACTACAACACATCACTTAATAGCCTTAGGTTTTGGCCTCAGAGTTTTGATTGACTAAGAGCCAGAAGCCTGTAGTCCCACAGAAGAGGGTAGATGGAGGTCATAACTAGAAAAAAGAAGATAAGATAAATCATGTCCTAGTTTAATCAGAGTTTTTTTGTCAGTACAGTTGGTTTCTGTCAAGCTCTATTGGTTTTGCGCTTCAAGTTACATATTTTTCTCCAACCTTCTGTTTCCCTTGAAAATGAGATGTTTGAAATCTCTAGTTGGGGAGAATCTCATGAAATGTACTTCTGATCATTTTAATTGGCTGGAATAAATTATTCATCAATAACTTGGGAATGTCTTTCAGGCTTTTCAAGACACCAGGTCTACGCACGCCTGCAGCACGTGAACATGTTTACATAGTCTCTGCAAACGGCAGCCCTCTTGCTCACAGCAACGATGTCATCATTACAGTTCCTGTCGGAGGAGGAGAGGTAAAGCAGAAAGTTATTAAAAATGTAGAGAAATATTTTAGTGGGTTTTGAAGTGCACCAAATGCGATTTAAAATAATGGTTGATAGCAATATGTGCCATGGTACAATACAGCAAAGGTGTGAGATGAGTCTGTGGTCTCTATTTGTAACTAGTCCTGTTTTATCAGTAACCTTATGCTGTTCCCACGAAGTGGGTCCATCACTTGCTATAAAAGCAGTACATGGTTCCCTGCTCATAAATATAGTGGTCTATCAATCTTTCTAATATATAATCCAGATGCTTCAATCTTGTTTGGCTCTTTCACTGATATCACTTACAAACTCACATGTACCAGTCTGACACAGTTGAACAGTAACTGAGACTTGTGGTCTTTTCTGTACAGAGCATTCGTTTAGCAGCCAGTGAGCTGACCAAAAGGAATTTGAGTCATCTCAATCCAGAGGCCCTGGGAATTATGAAGAAGCTATCAGTAAGTCAATATATACTTGGCTATGAATTGAAACTGGTCTGCTGTGGTGCCTAGCATTGTCATTGTTCCTGTAGCTAAGTTAATGGGCCGTCAGTATCCATTAGATTCTGTCTGTCATCTTTCTTCTTAAATTCTTTTCCTCTTGTGTCTGCCTGGATCTTGGCGCACCCAGAAAATATGGTTTTACACAATGTGGGTCTGTTCAGCTAATCAGGAAAATACACAGACTTGGGGCTTACACTCAGCTGGGCTGTATACAAACAGTGCTTTCATTAGTGGGAGAGAGCTACTGGTAGTGCTTAGGATTTAATTCAAGGGTGAACATGCCCTCCGTTTTTTCCAGTGTAGGTGGCTTTAAGATGGGGGTGGGCAAACTTTTTGGCCCGAGGGCCACATCTGGGTATGGAAATTGTATGGTGGGCCATGAATGCTCACAAAATTATGGGTTGGGGTTCAGGAGGGGGTGAGGGCTCCAGCTGGGGGTGTGAACTATGGGGTGGGGATGAAGGGTTGGGGGTGCAGGAGGGTGCTCTGGGCTGGCACCCAAGGCTTCGAGGGCAGGAGGGGTTTCAGGGCTGGGGCAGGGGGTTGGGGCGCGGGAAGGGGTCAGGGGTGTAGGCTCCTGGCAGGACTTACCTCAAGCAGATCCCAGAAGCAGCAGCATGTCCCCCATCCAGCTCCTATATGGAGGCGTGGCCAAGCAGCTCTGCACGCTGCTCCATCCGCAGGTGCCGCCCCTGCAGCTCTCATTGGCCGCAGTTCCCGTCCAATGGAAGCTGCAGGGGCAGCGCTTGGGGCAGAGGCTGGCTGCCCCTACACGTAAGAGCCGGAGGAGGGACATGCCACTGCTTCCAAGAGCCACATGGAGCGGGGCAAGCCCCCGGCTGGAGTACCGGAGTAGGGCAAGCCCCAGACCCTGCTCCCCAGAGGTAGCTCGAGGACCGGATTAAAACGTCTGGAGGGCTGGATGCGGCCCCTGGGCTGTAGTTTGCCCACCCCTACTTTAGGATATGGCAGAATGTGTTCTTTACAAGTGCTATTTGTTAATCTTTCTCCTTTTTAGGTTCGTCTTGCACAAGCATGCAACAGCACGAACACCCAAAGATGAAATTTCAGGGATATTGACTTTCTTTGTAAATCTGGATCATCAATTTTAGGACTACAACCTGAATTCTTACTCTATTGTTTTACCTTTCTGTTACACGGTGGAAGTTAGGAACAGATTTTCAGCCTGTAATATATAATGTGATTAGAATAGGTTGACTTTTTTTTGTACAGAAAAAAGTACTTAGTTTCCTGTTTCAAGATAGCTAGCTACACCTTGGCCTTGGATCCTCCTGAGTGTATGAGAGGATACAGCTGCCCTGCAATCTGCAGAAGATCAAAGCAGTGGGACCTATTGGATTACAGGTGTGATTGACAAAAATTGTATCTGGTTTTGGAGCAAAAGTGGTGGAGCTGCTCATTGCACTTATTACCAGGCAAGTCTTCTGTTTGTTGATGTCGTCGTTGAAAGGCGCTAGTTAGTTGTATTCTAAGAGCTGGAATATGAACCTCAATTACAAGTAATTAACAGGGGGGTGCTACAAGACCATTTTGTTGCAGACCAGCTAATGAAGCTGCCACAGGTGATAGGGGTACAACGAATCCTTTGTTTTGTTCTTCTCACAGCAGCCACTGAACTTTCGATCCTTCTTTCCAGTTTACAGTGAACAATATACTTGAAGTCTTTTATTGTACATCCTACTGTTGTTTTTAAAGAAATGAATACACTGGTGTGTTCTTAAACCCATAATTTTACTGAATTTTAAAGCTTCTATCTACAAAAACAATCATCTAGACCTCCAATCCTCTAAGGCACATACACTTACTGGTGCAAGTCCCTTTAGAGTGGTTGGAGACAGCCAGTGGAGAACTCCCTCTGCACAGGGGAACTCTACTGCTTCCTGCACTAGCTCCTAGGGAAGAGATGGGGATGTGGCAGAGCCAAGTTCCACTATGTCTGGGTCTCCACTGGGATGTTCCCTGCATTCTTTTCATGAACCAAAAAAGTTTTACATAATAAATACTGTTTATAGATGGAATAAAATTAGTTACATATTCATTCTTTTACTGTTTTAGAAAATTCCTGCTTCGCTTAATAGTGCATGGACAGCACTGATGCATTAGAATGGTCAGTGTCCAGCACCTTTCTCTTCTCCAGCATCTCTGTGATGGAAAAAGCCAGAAGCACTTCATAACCTCTGTGTAGGAATTATTTGACTGAAACCTGGCCTGGAACAACAACAACATCTGTTCTGTGTCTTTACACATCGTTTGCAGAGTTCTGAAGAGTAACTTTAAGAAGCCAGAATAAAAGTTCAGAAAGCTGAACTTTGCAATAAGAGTTAAAACCCAAAGTGGAACATGAGCCCCAAATTGTCTGGGCTTCTGTTCTGTGCTTCATTCCAGAACTATAGGAATAATGGCTTGTCAACCTCTTTTCCTCTAATATCTGTTTTTCTATAGTGTACTTAACATTATATAAACTAAGGCAGTTCTTAACAGTAAACTACGTGCCCTCTTCCGATTCTGTCCCACCACATAATTCCAGTGACACTTAGTACAGAGCGCTTGGCTGTGATTCTCAATGTGCATTACAAAAGGTAACTATCATCCTCTTGTCTAGAAAGGAAATGGGACTACCTGGGGGGAAAAATCATGGGAAGAAAGTTCATTTGAACTTTTTTGTAGGAAAATTTTCATTTAGATTTTATTTGAATTTAAATTTCAAACTTTTGTTTTTTCCCTTTCCAGACCACCCTTTCCTTTTTTTCCTCCACTGACTGCAATACAATGACTGTCTAGGGTTTGTCTGTTCACTTATTTCTTTTCAGTTATCCTTTATCTCCTGTAACTTTTCAAATCCTCCAACTGTGGAAAAGTTGAGTTGCAAAAGGAAAAATGAAATTGTAACTCTGCCATTCTGTAACTTTCCAAAATTCCTTCAACTTCAGAGAATTTAGAATGGCAAACATTTTCAAAGCTGAGGAAATTTTGAACTGTTAGAGTGGCAGAGTTACAGGCTATTTTAACACACAGGGAAAGACGCTAGAGGTCTGTTTGCGTTATCTGACAACCTGCAGGGTTTGGAAGAAAGGCTGGACTTTTTTGTAACTCTTAATGGTGATCACCATACTGCAAGGGTCTGGAGGGGAAATTATCAGAATTTAGGAGCCACATCCCTGTCTTGAATGAGACAGTTTACCCGGCGTCTTTGTTCATCCTGCGCATCATACTTTCTATGCAGCTTTGCGAGGCAGTTGGATTCAAGGGATGCCATCAACTTGAAATTCCTAACCTTTTTTCATTTTTCAGGAGACTGAAAAATCTGCACAAAAGGAAGGTAAAGATAGCTAACCCGCTGCATAACATCAGCAAGCTGGAAAAAATAGGAAAAATATTTTGCCTCCCCCATTAGGTAATGTTACTTGAGCCAATAGCAGTTGAAAAAATGTAGGCAGAAATGTGATTTTTTGTGTTTCAGGTGGACAATAGTCCTTTTAAACATGTAAACATAATCACTTTCTAGCCCATATATTTATATGGAAGGATTGCTACTTCTGAAACAACCACACACACACACTCCCTGCCCCAGTAAGAATAACCTGGCCTCAAAGATTAGAAAATGATAGCACTTCATGGAAAGCACTGTTTCTCTCTGCTGGTAGCCAGCAATTTACAGCCTCTCTAGTTTCAGCCCACAGTGAAGAATATTTTAATACAAAGTATGATTATGGTTAGAAAGTAGCTAAGCATGTCAGCGCGTAGTGCAAGCACTGGCTGCATGCAGTTGGGATACATCTACCCTTCAGTTGAAGGTATGAGCATAGTGTAGGGTAGGCATACCTGTGCTAGCTTTAATCAGCTATCACGCTAAAAATAGCCACGTGGATGCGGTGGTATCCGCTAGCAATGTGAGTCCACAGGCAGTGTCCAGGGCAGGTTTTGTACAGCCTGTGGAGAAGCCTGTGCCACTGTTTTCATTTCTAGCCACGCTAGCACATGTATACTTACCTCAGCTGCAGTCACACCTCAGATTGCAGTGTAGACATACCCTAAAGGAGCTCAGTTATTTAACACCTTGGTGGTTTTGGCAGCCTTCTCTAAATCCTAACTGCAGGTGGCACTCTGCAAATTATTAAGCCTCAGGGCTTTGTCTCAGCTTTACTACCTTTGCTGAATTCCACTGACATGTAAATATGAAAATGATCATGTTGGCTTAGAATCTAATTGCTTTGTAAATACTGCAGTCTGGAAGACAGAAATCAAAGCCAAAAACCTGCATTAAGAATGTTTTTCATCCTCTTTCAGTGCTTTTCCATGTAAAAGCAAATTTGTCCAGCACAGATCAAACATTTCCCTTATTCCTCTGCCCTCTACACTGGCTCCCTATCAAATCCTGGACTTAATTCAACATCCTGGTCCTAGTCTTCAAGGCCCTACTTTTAGAATCCTGCAAAGCTGCAGCTATCCGCAGACCACGTTTGCAGACCGTGGATCAGCGCGGATGAATCCGCGCAGGCTTCTACCTACTTTGGTTTGTGCCTAATTACTTTAGAATCATCAGTCTCTGTGGCCCACCAGTGAGCTGCAGTACTGCTATTGCTGATCAAATGTTCATGGCACTTTTGGTGGAAGGACAGAACTCAAAAGTACAAGACAGCTGTGTGCAAGCCTTTTCCCAATCATGGCCCTTGCAGAATATACCCTGAAGCCAGAACAAACTACAAGGTGTGGATGGCATGGTGCTTTTAGACCTTGATTGTCATTTAACTAAGTACTTGCTTTGACCCAAGGTGCGATGGAGAGGAGCCCGTTAGAAATGACAAAGATTAGGAGCACAAATCACCTTTAAATGAAGGCAGAGTTTGTTCCTGCTTTGCTCTGTACTGAATCATGCAGCCCTACTGGATACACTATTGTTAAGGCTGTGAGACAGTTTCCACTTCCTCTGACACTTACCTTTGAGCTTTCTAACATTGGGTTCACTAGCTCCCAGTTCGTAGAAAGCATTGGTTTCTAGCGCTAGTAGCTTTTGAGATAGCAGATATTAAAATCAGGTGATGGGAAGAAACAAGATGCTAATTGGAATGACTTGAATTTATGGTCTGTTGTCTCATAACTTACCTTAGACAAAAACGAATGCCTTAGCCCCCTAGCCTGCCTTCCCAGCTCTCCAGTGATGGAATCCTGCATTCATTCCTAGCTCTAGTGGCACCTGAGATATTGGACTTTAAAACTGGCACTGATCCCTAGGAGAAGCAATGCTGCTTTTTTCAGCTGAACATAGCAAGTCCTAATCCTCGAAGCCGCGTCCCTGAAATCTTGCTATACGTTTCTGTGCAATGAAAGGCAGTTGCATCCACGCTGGCACAGGAATTAATGCAGCATTTACACCCGCAGCAACAAACAGCCATAGCAAACTTTAACCCCGGGAAAATGGGACAAAGCAGGACCTGCAGAACGTAAGCTAATGTTTTATGGATGCATTTTTAAGGTCCTTATCTAATTTGTTTCTGTTTGGGTTGTTTTGTGACTCGTACTGGCCTCTCGGCCCTAGCATGGGATAGACTTGGTCTGAGGGCGTGTTAGCTGCAGGCTCCCTTGGGGCTGGGTTGGTACCTTCTGAGAATGACTCTGTCTTTGTTGTCCTGTAGCAAAGAATACTGATAATATTCAACTACATTTGCAACTGGTGTCAGCCAGAGTTAATTAGACCAGACATGAATTAAAGCAACCTGGCAGCCAATAGCTAAACCCATTCATTACCTGAGTCCATTTCCCCAGGCTGCCTGTGCTGTTCGCTCTCTGGAACACGGATAAGTTGTAGTTCATTTTCCTGCTGTTCTATCACTCATGTAAATTACTAGCAACATTTCTGGCCCCTTTGCACATAACATGGCAGATGCATTTTGTTTAACAAAATAATTACAACTGCCCTTTTCTGCTCAGTGCAGGGATTACTGGAACATTACAAGGAAGGGGCTTAGGGTTTTTGTGCTTGTGTGCGTTTTTTTGCATGCCAACCTGGCTAGTGCCAGCATTGCCCTTTCGAACTAAGTCGTGGAAAATGAAAAGCTATGCAGCAAAACGCCGACTGTCAAGTTGAAAAAGCATCTGCATGCATCACTGACAGGTGGTTGAGCATTTGCCATGAGACTGAAATCAGCTGTGTGTTACATACAGTTGCTGCCACTGCAAGACCTGAGAGTTTTTCCTCTGGATAGGCATCAATGATTATATGGACTGGGCTATGTGAAGGGAACGCCTCCCAGAGGAGGAGGAGGAAAGGCCTGGTGCCTCTTTCCCACACAGAGCCCAGGAAGACATTCTCAGAACAGCTGCTCTGCAAATACTCATCTTGAAAATCAAAACAAAAACACTTCAAGGGCTTTGTTCATTGGTTTGTGGTTATAGGCTTTTCTTTTAAAGTAGAAGGCACTGGGAGACCTCCACTTCTCATAGCTAGTTCCCTGGAATGGGGGTGGTGCCGGGTGTGCGCAGAGGTATCTGCCAAAACTGGGAGCTGTGCTCTTTCCTGGGAGGAGCATGGCAATCCCCTGAAACAAGCAAGCATGAAAAGTGATGGCATTATTTACCTGCAGATGAGGTGGTTGGGGCCCAGCACATCTTTTTAGGGTCCAAGCGGCTTTCCTGAGCCATTGGAATTTTAAAACAAGTTTCTCCTCTAATAGGTCGGGCAGAAATAGAGCCTGTGCTAGTCCCTAGTGTGTAGGTGACCCAGCATGAAGCAAGGCAGCAGCAGTGTGTTGCCTTGTTCCCACAAGGTGCTTACACATTAGGAGAGCAAGAACATCACAGAAAAATTCAGCCCCCGTCCGCCCACCTGAGGCAGCCAGTCCCAGAAAGTCAGGTGTAAAGCTCACCCAGCCCTCAGTACAGCAGTTCAGACTTGTGCCAGATGGGAGCAGCAGCAAGCCGTGCTTTGGGGTAGCTCTTGTATGCATGCGCCAACCTTTGCTTGCCATGGGTTTCATTCTGGGTATCAAACTCCAAAGTTCAGCCCAAATTTATAATGGAAATCTGAAATATTATTAATCTTCAGGAATATAATGAGCAAAAAAGGTACCCAGCAAGGTCTCTTTCCCAAGATGCACTGACATTGGACTTCCCACAAAAGGATTCTGTTAGATAATGATCCTATTAGGTGGCTCTTCTAGGCAAATTGATAGATGTGTGCTATCAAGCATTGTCAAAAATAGCGCCACATATAAAGCAAGCGTTTATCATCGTGGACACCTTGCGGGTGGTCACCAATTCGGTGACATTGTATGAAATAAATAGATGATAATTCCCTGCCTGCCGATAGAAGGGATGATGGCTTAGAACAAATTAGAGATGGCTCTAGGCAGTCACTTTCTGTGGGAGTTTTGGATTTAAAGGTGCAGGGTAGCACATGCTCCTTCTCTAGCTGACATGTCTGCTTCATACCCAAAGTCAAAATCGTTTTTGTCGTGCCCAGGGTCAGAAGGAGGGGTGTATCTTCCAGCCACAACTAACTTTTGCCACTAAAATGAAATGGTACTCAGCAGGGTGTATAAAGCTTCACCATATAAATCTCCCTGTCTTTTCTTATAAGCTGGGACCAGCAGTGAAATAGTTAATGTTGGCATTGATTAGTCACCCCATTATTAATCCCCAGTTAACATCCCATCGAGATGAATAGGGAATGCTTCCACTACTCTCTCAGAAAGGTTTTCAGGCTCTTTCCCAACTTAAGCAAACATCACTGCATCAGTTACACTTGGCTCATGTTTTCAAGCTTTACTTAGCCACCATAAGGGCTAGAGACTTCTTAGATATAAAAAAATATATGAAACTGATTCTGGAGACTAAAATGGCATCCTGACAGATGGTATTGGGTCACTGACATGACTCAATTTGAGTCCATACATACTCAGTAGCAGGGCTTGGGAAATGGAATAGGAATGCTTCAGAGTGGTGATATGGCAAAGGTGACCATGTATCCTTATCCATCACCTTCAAGGCCATCCTTCCTGGCCATGTTCCAACTCCAGTTCAAATTTGCTTTCTTGGTTTCTCAAGATTTCCCTCTATGACTTCATATCTGCCCGCTGCCACTGATGAAACCAGTGCCAAGCCGCTCCAGAAATCAGCCCCATGAAAAGTGTAGCATTGTGTCACTGGAAGACAACCAAAATCTTCTGTTGCCTGACCAAACCAGTGCTGCTGGTGGGTGCAGTCCATGCCTGAGCTGTGATGCAAGGTGAAGCTGGAAGCTGCCTTTCTGTCAGCAGCATAGCTCTGTAATTTGTACAGGTGCCTAGATTTATTTTCGCTGGACAGAACATCCTCTGAAAAATCTGTGCCTCTTTGTGGTCTTAACAACTCTTTGGCACTGGCCTTCCAACAACAGTCTTTCACCCTGTGCTGCTCCATCTGGAGTAGCCAGGGGAAAATACCTCTTTCCCAGTTAAAGTGAATAACTACAAAATGGCAGAATATTGGTTCCAGGGCTCAGGGCTGCCTTAGACCCTGAACTAACCATGAGTTGTAACCCTTCTGGTGTGTTCAGAAGTTGCATGTAGTACGGGCTAAGAGGAGTGGGGAGTGTCAGTACGGTTGGGCTGGAAGAAGGACAGACGTGAACAAGCAATTCCTGTGTATTAAGAAAGGGATCGCCTGCTCTGGATTGTGCTTAATGTAGCGCTGTACTAGGGTGATGTATCAGAACTGATCAAATGAGGACCACACTTTATCCATGAATGCTCATTAGAAATGTGGCCTTTTTGTGTTAACTTTCTGCCAATACACATATACAGCTACAGTGAATACCTGGAAAGAGCAAATGCTCAAGTGGCAAAATGTGTATTAAATACACAATGCAATTTGCAGTTTGTGATGCATCGGTTAGTTACATGGTGATGTGCATTGTTTCTGTTCCCTGATTGGGTGACTTATAGGAAGTGTGGATAGGGTCAAATGCACAGTTTGAAATTTGCACTGAATTAATTAGTTTTGTGGCATAAATTGCAGCATGAAATAAGTTTTATATTCTATTGTATTATAATATTGTAATATTTGCAAGTAGCAGTTAGACTATACTGCAGACCAAGTATTATCTACTGATGGAATTCATGAACAAATTCCAGAGTTCTTTGATGTGTCTATGGACAGTGAAAATAGGTGACATTTGTTGCATAAATTATCTGTTGCTAATTATTTGCCCAACTCCACTCTGTAGTAACAAACTGTCCTAGCCAGAGTATGTACATATATTACACACTTTCTTAATTCATGTGGTATTCATGAGTCAGGCTGAATCATGGAGAGACAGCCTCACAACAGTGAACAGTTGGGGTCTCCAGGGGTAAAGGGTCCGATGTGACTGTTTGCCGAGGGGCATGTTTTAGAGTAAATTTGCAGCATCCACGTTGCTTAATGATAGTCTGGCTGGACTCAGCCTGGCCAGCTGATTCATTCTGTGTGTCTGCAGCTTGGCTGTGCCTGTAACTCCAGGGCAGCTGAATGCTTCCCAGATTGGAAATTATGGCTGAATAATGAGCAGGGGTTTTATTTGTCCCTATTAGGAGATGTGTCTGTTTGGGAACGTGGTATCCGTGTTCACGGACCCTGCTAGGCTGTTTGCTTCCTGCGCCCGGGCAAGCTGGGGCCCCGACTCTGCATTAGTTAGAGGCAGAGAATCCATCTGCTGTGAGGAGAGATGCTGAGGATCATCAGGACGATGAAGGGTGGTAGAATAATGAAATAACCTGCCCTAGATGGCAGCCCGGAGTGTCTGGCATGCCACAGGGCAGGTTTGGTCCTATTCCACCTCTCCGGACACTGCAGAGCAGTGTCACTTCTCCCGTAGATAGTCCGCTTCTCCAGCAACTCCAGAGGAGCTGAGATGGGGTTAGTGATGCTAGCCACTCTCTACATTTTGTTTCTCACCTTGTTCCCACTGGAGGAGAATATACTGGCAGCAACAGCTGCTGTTAGTGGGGTTGACTGATTATTTGCATTGCAGTTATGCCAGAGGTCTTTATCAGGGCCCCATTGTGCCAGGTACTGAACAGCCATATATATAGTAATGAAAAGCTTGTCCCTGCCCCCAGGAGCTGACAATCTAAACAAGGGATGAGAAATGACAGGTGGCTGCACCGAGAAATGGGGGAGCACAAGATAAAAATGGGGATTCAGCTCTGAAGAGCTCTTCTTGCCTCAGAAAGCCACTCACCCACTCACTCAGAGAGGGAGGCCACTGAGTAGCTCAGAAATGAGCTGTGTTTCGGTTTTGCTCCAGCCCAGCACTGGTAGTTACTGGGGCGTCTCTGAACTGGCACAGCATCCTCTCTGCAAGTGAGAGGCGATGGCAGTAAGAAAAGGAGGGGAAAACCCCCCAGGAAGCAGCAATCTACTATCAGGAAATCTATACGGTTCTGTCTAAGGAGGCCCTCTGGGCAAGGATGTGTTACCTAGAATCTTATCTGACATCTGCAGCTTGTGTCAGATGCCTGGAGATGAAAGGCTGGGCTCTGTCCCTCATTTTAAGTTCCTCTGCTGTAAAATGTCAGTGATACGAGACTCTTCTACCGTGGTTCTTAGCTGTGTATAATCCCATTGCTAAAGAAGAGAAACTGCTTCATTTCCCAACCCAGCCAGGTGAGAGGCTCGAACAGTCACCCTGCTGCCTGTGCTCACTCATCCCGACACACCCACTCTGAGCCTGTTTCCACACGACATCGTCGGCGTACAAAGCTTGATCCTGTGAGCTCACAAGTGCACCAACAAAGGGCTTGGCACCAGGCTTTTCTTTAAGCCAGTGGTTTTCAACCTCTTTTCATTTGGGGACCCCTAAAACGTTTCAAATGGAGGTGTGGACCCCTTTGGAGCACAAGGTGAAAACCACTGCTTTAAGCAATCTCATTGGAGGCCGTGGGACTGCTGCCCTACTTAAGGCGAAGCCTGTGGATAAGTGCCTTGCTGAACTGGGTGCCAGTGCTCAACCCTCTAGTGCGGAGAAGGAAAGTGGCAGGACTGGGGAGAAGGGTTAGGGATAAAGAGCAAAGCCATCTCTGGGCTCCTCAGTGTCCCTGGTGCTGACTCTGAGTTTGGGGTGTGTTGGGGGGATGTCTAGGTAGGTGCATTACTCACATTAACAGGCTTGTAAGTGCTGTCTGACGAAGATTTAACATTTAATTAACCTGACTAACATCAGTTAACAATCGGGCCCTAATTAAGCAGACAGTAATTAACAGATGTGACTGGGGCTGACTTTTCAGAGGGCTGGAACCTCGCTGGATTAAAGCTGCACTACATGGTGACCAGCGGTGTCAGGACGGATCCTGCATCCAGGACTAGGCAGGNGCTGCGCTACATGGTGACCAGCGGTGTCAGGACGGATCCTGCATCCAGGACTAGGCAGGCGGGGTCCTCACTACTGCCACACGTCACTTCCTAACCTAAGGGACCTCATGGCCTTTATACCTGACCCCACATCGCGTGGCGCAGGTGACAGGGGTATCAGAAATACAAATCAAACAGCAATTCCTTGCTATGAATTCAGCTGCCGTTTATTTTCCTCTGACTGATTGTACTGCAGGATTTTGAATGAATCACATACATGTTTAGTGAAAGCAGAGGCTTGTTGCTATACAGTTGCTCCACTTTCTGTGAGCGTGTACGTACAAGACAACAGAGAGTTCTGTGGCACCTTTAAGACTAACAGATGTATTGGAGCATAAGCTTTCGTGGGTGAATACCCACTTCGTCAGACGTGTATTCACCCACGAAAGCTTATGCTCCAATACATCTGTTAGTCTTAAAGGTGCCACAGGACTCTCTCTTGCTTTTTACAGATCCAGACTAACACGGCTACCCCTCTGATATGTACAAGAGTAGATCCAGGGTGATCTGTTCAGACATTTCTTTTAATGACTAGGCAGAGGAGGGATAAGTCATTCAGGAATGGTGAATTCTCCCATCTCTTTTTACAAAAGGGGGAGAGAACGCATGTACATACTCTTATGGCAGGTGTCCCCAGTGGCTCTGCTACACTCAATCCTCAAGTTCTTTTTGTTAGCTTGTGAGCAAATGTTCAGTCTTGGGATGACATGCTGTCGTGTTGCTAGTTTTGTTCTGCAAGGCTCTGCGCCCAAGGAGCTGTGTGAGCAGGCGGAGAGTTTGCTCTGCCTTGGTCTTTGATTGGAGTAAACTCATGAGGCAGGGTTGTTCTTCAGAAACCAGGTCTTGGTGCTGGACTGAGCTTCCTGGGAGAAGGAATTGCCCTGCATGCCGTTGTGATCACCCCTGTTCCAGGATTGGTGCATGTGTAAATGAGTGTTATACTTGGAGTACACCCAGACACCACCTCAGCGATGTGCTGGGAATTCTACCTGCGAGGCTCCAGACTCCTGCTCACCAAAGGCTAAAATTACTAAGCCGGGTTAGCTGAAAGTTTGGCTCCTGAACCCATGGTTAGGCTCCCAAGCAAAGTGGACAAATTTTCAGCAGTTCTGAGCACCCACAGGAAAGCAAGAGAGAAAACAAGACTGGAAGGGGGCAGAATAGGGGAAAGGAGAACAGCAAACACAAATCTGGCAACAGAGAGAATAAGGAGATGGGGCAGCTCAGAGAATGCTAGAGGCATAACCTTAGTGCTGCGGCAGGAGAGGGTGGCCGGGCAGAACAGTGGCGTAGGAAGGATTACAGAGACACCCATTCATCTCTGAGGTGACCTCTGGATGGGGATTGAGGTATCTTCTAGGGAGCCCTGTCCATTGGGTTGTCCCCTGCCCACCCCACCATGTAAAGTTCCTGGGCCAATAAGCCCTTGTTTGTTCAGAGTCCTGCTGCCCTTCTCTGGCAGGGCTGCACAGAGGGTTTTGTGGGGGCCCGGGGAAAAATTTGAAACTGAAGCCCTCTCCCCCCCTCAAAAAAAATGACCATGAAGACAAAAGAGGCCCAGGGTGGAGAAGAAACCCGCCCCACACTCATTCTGCAGCCGTGACTCCTGTCCTGCAGGACTGGTTCCTGCTCCCCACGCCAAGAGCTGCCACCCGGCACATGGCATGACAACGTCACTCAGGTTTGGCCTGGCCGCCCCTCTGTCATCTAGAGGGATGGCCGGACCAAACCTGAGTGGCCCTGTGATCTGGTGCGCCAGGTCACACTACCACTCACTCACATCCCATAGGTTTGGGGCCCTCTCAAATGACAGTGCCCAGGGCAAACTGCCCTTCCTCCACCCCTCCCCCCCCATCCCCAGTGACCCTGCTCTCTGGGCCCCCTCTAGCCAGCGATCTAAAGATTTCATATCCTCTCCAGCAAAGCAATGGACATTTTCCTTAGCAATCCTTGTCTGGAACTCAGTAAGCAGCTCTGAGGTTAGTTACTGGCCTTTTACTCGCCGGGTAAATGGAGGAGCTGGCTGTACAAATGGCCATGCCATCTGAAAAGGGAATAATTTGTGACTCAAACTCCCCATCTCCCCTCCCAGGATTGCGAGGCCTCTCGGGTCAGGCCGCAGGCTGGGCTCACTCAATGCAGCGAACCAATCGGGGCACTGAAAGCAGCTCTATCGACAGTGGGCTTTTCATTCTGTGCCCTCCAACAAGCCACTCGCTTCTCAACTTCCTATTCAAGGCCCTTTCTTGTCATGTAAACAAAGTATTGTCTTTAAAAAGCAGGACCCGTTTCTTCCTCCCTGTAGAGCTGGCCGGGTTTTTCTTTTCACACACTGAGACAACAGAAAGTTTGATTCTGTCAAGAGTTCAAACTAAGTATATTCAATTTATTCATAGATGGTGGGTTTCTTAAGGCAGGATTCCTGTCACAGCTGTGCTGCAAATCAGACCCAGATTGTCCAGTGAATCTCATTTATAGTAAGATAATATGAAAACGGATGTGGCTGGAGTCGGTTTCCGAGCAGTGGAATTGCAGAGCACAGTGACTCAGCTGTCATATCCGAGTGCTGAGCAAAATATAAATGTCCTCTTAAAATACTGGACTAGGAAGCAAAGCTTACAACGGCACGGACTTCAGAGCAATTTCAGCCCCAGCTCTGATGGGAGCAGGTAGAAAATCTCTATTTCATCTCAAGAAATTAGCAGCCATCAGGCACAGGACCTCGCACAGACCTAGCGGAGATGGGAGATCGCACGGAAAATGCGATTAGATGGAATTGTTAAATATTAAATCGCACACGGACGAGAGTCCCAAGAGGCCTTTCTGGCTCCCCATCAGAGTCGATATTGCCTGTTACAGTGTAATCAATTCAAGTAAAGGGGGAGAAAGGTGCGATTCAAAATTGGGTTAGAAATTCAAATCTCGGGCAGAGCTGAAGATGACAAGGGGCTGAGCAAGAGGAACTTCTCTTAGTGTGAGTAGCTGCCTGGGTCTGGATGGGAATAGACGGCACTTGGTGGTGACCCAAGAACTCGCTCCTCAGTCCCTGTGTGCCGTAGAAGGGTTTTAGAGACACGGTGGGAGAGGTACCAGCTTTTATCGGACCAGCTTTTCCGAGTTAACAGACATGATCTTGTCTCTCTGATATCCTGGGACCGGCACAGCTATAGCAACACAACAAACATAAAAGGGTTTGGTACCCAGAGGCAGCAGCGGGGGACACTGCACAACACAAACCCCAGTGTCCTGGGCCTCCGAGCGGGAATGTCAAGGCACTATGGGAGCAGCGACCGTGGGGCACCCTCTGCACGATGCTGAGTTGCAGCAGCCCCTGGGCAGCAGGCCAGAGCCCCCATGGGTGCCAGCCAGCAGCTCCTTTCCCAAACAACAGGTTTTAGGTCTGTCTAGGGCAGAAATGAAAAACATTGAAACTTCTAAATGGGCAGCACAAGGAGCTGGCAAAGGGCCGTTCATCCGCCAGCACAAACCACGATTAACAGGGCCTTTAGTCTTACCCATGGACAAATAATAGCTGAATTCTTTCAAGGGGCTTGGGCAGCTAAGGCAGAACTGCTGCTCTTCAGGATGGAAGCAAAACCTTTTCCATCCACGTGAGAAACCTGCTGTGGCCCTTGACAGCTGCTGTGGAAGGACACGGGGCTCCAGCATGGGCAGGAAAATACTCATTAGTTGCTTTGGTAGATGAATCCATTTCTTGTGGGCCATGAGCATCCGCCTGGGACAGGATTTCCAGGGCCCTGCAGCCTGGGTTGGCCATCACACCTGTGCAATCAATAAGAGCCAATCAGAATGGTAGCGTGGCACACCCACTTTGCACAGGTGTCAGTGACGGCCTAGCATGCAAAGAGCAGAGACTCAAGGTCCCCCACCCCCTCCCAGCATCTCAGGGGATAGTGGTCATTTTTCAAGGAGCAGTGGGAGTTTCCAGGAGGCTGGGAGTTGGGCTAGAGGCTTCTGAGTACTAAAAAGGGGCTAAGAGGAGTTGCTCTGCTAGTGCTTAAATTAGCATCGCTGCGATGAAATATGTCTGGCAGGAGCCTGCCAGTGCAGGTGCTCACAGAACCCTGCTTCAAAGCACTGCATTATCTCAGTCACTCACTGGCCCTAATTCACATAAATGGAGGGCAAATTTAGGAAGAAGGCAGCATGGAAAGGATGAGAGTGAAAGTGAGTTATTTTGTCTTCTGGTTTCTTAGCCTTGAGAGGTCACATTTTCACGCTTTCCTCCACAATCAGAATGCCTGAGAGCTGATAATCTCTCATAATCACGGGACTCCAGGAGCTAAAGCTTTAAGAAGCATACTAAATATCACAAGATTTGTGATCAAATCGTAAGAGTTGGCAAGGCTGGAAATCCAGCTTCTAATTCTTACTCCCATTACAAGGTTGCTCACAAAAGCGATGTCTGTACACCGGTAGCTGGTCAGTTAATAGACAAGGCTCCCGTAGATGGCACTCGAGCATACACTGCATTGTTCATAGGTTTTCTAGGACCAATGAGTAATTGTTGTGCATTGCAAATGGCTTCCTGTGTGAAACTCTGTACATGGAGCTCTTAATGTTCCACCGTTAGCATTCCTCATGCACACGAATGACCTCTGAACTCAGGGCTGGTCACACTCCTTTGCTCGGAGAGTGATAACAGGTGAGACAAAGCCCCACACCTCAGAACAACACAACTGAGGACCAGAATGCAAATGTGTATTTGCTTTTACTTGTTTGGAAAGAGCATGAAATTCTTTCCAAAACAAATTTCTCCGTGCTATCTAATCCAGCCTAGATTCAGTTACGTGCACACATTCTCTGGACGTGTAATCCCATATAATGGAGTCAAAATACACACAGTCAGCTTCCTTAGTGCAACCAACCATTTGAACTCCACCCTGAGAAAGTCAGAGAGAAAATCTGTGTTGCAGTCCAGTGTTGTTATACAGCTTGTTATCTTTTGTATTGCTGTGTCTGCATAATCCTATGGCAAGGAGCTGAGAGCAGCTTTCAAGGGAAAAATCAATATTTACTAGTTATAGGTCAACCTTCCTTATAAAGAACAAACCCTGACAATTTTGAACTGCTCAATACCACAGTGAGAGGGAAGCCGATACAGCTCAGACACAATTTGAAATTAACTCATTTTCTATAAGGTGGTAGCTGGAAACATTACAGAGATCTGAGCTGTATTTTTGACCCCTCTTTGTTCATGGGGTCAATAACCACCCATGCAAATCGCTGGGGCAGTGCCGTGGCCGGAGCTATGAGATGGAGGGAATGAGGAAAGCTTTCTACTGAAGATACTTGTATCTTAAAATGAGCACTCGTGTCTGCCTCTTGCTACTGATGCACAAAGCAGGTGGTTAAGTACAAGATAATTTATCCTTGTCCACTAACACTCCTACAAAAGTACCATGGGGTGACAGCTAATTACAGCCTATCTCCGGCCAACACCAGCCAGTGCTGGAGATTATTGGCAGCATCTGCTGGTGTGGCCGTGGGCATGTGGGGTGGAGGTGACAGGTGCAGCTGGACAGATTCGAGGAGGAGAGAGGCTTGGGGCATGGGATTGGATGGAGTCACCAGGCAGGCAGGGGAAATGGGATTTGGAAAAAAACAGCTCGTCAAACAGGCACCGTTGTCCCAAAGGGTGCGAAAGGAGAGACGGGCGGGGGACTGGGATGAATCTGGTATTTAAGGAGCATGAGGAAAGGTCCAGGGAACAAGGAGAGCACATAGAGGATATTAAAGACTAGGGAGGGCAGAGAGACACTGCTGGGCAGGAATTGTTAGCTAATTATGTGCAGTGGGAAAGGGCTCTGCACCTCCATGCTCACAGGAGACCCAGTTTGTCAGGACCCCAGCCTGGGACACTGAAATGTAAGCCAGGCCTGGCCCCTGTATGGAGCTCTAGAGTCTGAGCACGATGCGTGGCGATCTCTTACCGCTCAGCCTGCCTACTGCATCACTTGCTGCTAACGGGGGCTTGTCCCTACTCCCACTTATTTATGTGGCTCTGGGGTGTGACTATCCCACACACACACCCGCGAGCAATGTAAGTTACACCAACCTGAGCACCAGTGTGGCCAGTGCTCTGTTGGCGGGAGAACTCGCTCCATCTGCATAGAGCATCTTCCCCGACGCGCTGCAGCAGTGCCGCTGCTTCTAGTGTGGACTAGACCCGGGTCACTCACCAGACAAAGTAATATCAGCTGGGCTTTGCTGGGAACAAAACATACAAGATCGTGCTTTCTGATTTGCAAAGGACAGTCATTCATTGTGAATGGCAGCTGTGGGGCATTTGGCCCTTTATTCTGCATGCAAATGAGTCATGGAAAAGCTTTGGCTTTTATTAATCTATTTGCAATCATTCAATGAACAGCTGAAGTGAAAAATCTGAGCCACTGGCTTTTTTACTAACTGCTCCCTTCAACTATTCACTGCTCTGTATTCCTGGGGTGGGGTGATTGGTTACAGAGGTTGCATGATATTGCTTCTGCTTCCTGACTGGATGCCGGAAACATTTTAAGGAAAGTTGAGCAACTAGCAAATGACAAATAAGGAACAGCCTTGCTGGCATGTGAGTACAGATGGGCATTTGCCCGAGGAATGGCCACTCTGCAAACCTTCATCCATTTGCTCAGATGTTCCTGGATGGAGAATACGGGGGAACTTGACCATGGTTTGATATTCCTGGTGAAGAGAAATGCCTTAATACAAGAGGCCAGGTCAGGACTCAGTATCAGCACTCAGTAACAGTAACAGCTGTTATTTTTGGAATCACTTCTGAATCGCCCTGGACATGGCCCTAAACTCTGTGGCTCAAAGTGAGGAGGAGATGTTAGGGGAAGGCAGCGAGTCCCTCCAGGGAGAGGAACGACCCTGCTGAAATGCCAGTGCCATTGGGTGGAGACAAGAGCCTCTCACAGAATCCCACCATGCCCCTGCCCCTCTCAGAAGCAACTGGGACGTATTTCATGGCGTGGGCAAGTGACTCGTCTGTCTTTGGGAGATAGCTGCTTTGTGTTTGCTGGAGCTGTGTGAGTAGACAGATGAGTTTCCCTTCTCTGCAGCCTGCACTTGGAGCTGCCAAGGAGAAAGACAGAGCTGCTTCATCCACCTGGCAGCAGTGAACTGTTGGCATAGAACAAATGTCATCCCATGTCCAGTTCAGTCACTGTGTTCCCACAAACCTCCTCACAGAGACTGGGGCTGGCAACTTCCACAGGCCTCCAGCTCTGAGTCACACTGTGTCCCTGTGACGCTGCACTCTATATGGTTTTATTAAAATATGCTAATAAGTGAATATGATGTCACTGGTATAGGCTTCATGCAAAAGGTCTCTTGTAAGGTATCATTACAAAGCTTATAATCTACTGAGTGTGATCATCCGATTTGTATAAATGTACCACTCTTGTATCTGAAACTAGAAATATGAAACATAACTCTGAGGGCCTATTGTAATTATGCAAAGTGTGGGCCATTAATGGTGGTTTGGAATCTTGATGAGTCCCATTAACCAGGATCATTGTCTGCAGATGGGTGTGTTTTACCTGTTAGTCTTCCTGTATACGCGTGTGCTGGCAAGAGGGCAATGAAGTCTTGCAGTGACATGTGATCATGTCACCTGAACTGGAATCCATCTTTAACCTGGTGTCTTTCTATTGAGAAGGAGGGGGTAGGAACCCAGAGAGGGACAAAGGATTCCCGCCTTATGCAAAAGATATATAAAGGGGTGGAACAGAACAAAGGGGGAGAGGAGCCATCATGAAGAATCCCCTAGCTATCACCTGAGCTGGAACAAGAGTTGTACCAGGGGAAAGAATTGTGCCCAGGCCTGGAAGGTGTCCAGTCTGAGATAAAAACTTACTGAAGCATCTCTGAGGGTGAGATTATCTGTATTCAGTTTGATTAGACATAGATTTGCACATTTTATTTTATTTTGCTTGGTGACTTACTTTGTTCTGTCTGTCACTGCTTGGAACCACTTAAATCCTACTTTCTGTATTTAATAAAATCACTTTTTACTTATTAATTAACTCAGAGTATGTATTAATACCTGGGGGAGCAAACAACTGTGCATATCTCTCTATCAGTGTTATAGAGGGCGAACAATTTATGAGTTTACTCTGTATAAGCGTTATACAGGGTAAAACAGGTTTATTTGGGTTTAGACCCCATTGGGAGTTGGGCATCTGAGTGTTAAAGACAGGAACACTTCTGTGAGCTGTTTTCAGTTAAGTCTGCAGCTTTTGGGCACTTGGTTCAGACCCTGGGTCTTTTTTTTATAGCAGACAGGTGTGTCTGGCTCAGCAAAACAGGGTGCTGGATTCCCAGGCTGGCGGAGGGAAAGCAGGGGCAGAAGTAGTCTTGGCACATCAGGTGGCAGCTCCCAAGGGGGGTTCTGTGAGCCAACCCATCACAGTTCCCATCTCTGCAGCTCACCTGTCTCTCCTTAAGTTCCTCAGCAGAGAGTAACTTATTGTGTAACATGCTAAAGTCCATACAAAGTTTGTACAGAACAATTATGGTTAATTGCTGCTCGCCCAGTGCAGTTGTCAGAGAAGCATGTTACCTGCCCTCCAGAGAACGCTGTTTGCTTAGAATTCCACCCTGGGCAATTTCCTGTCCCCACTGCAGAGGATACTTCAGTTCAGAGAATGCTGTGATATTACTGTCGATCGGTCAGGCTGCTGTACGTCTGCTTGTATCCGCTGTTTGGGTGCTGCTTAAAATCATCTCAGTAGCTTGTTGTTCCTCTGGCATCCCTTGGAACCTTGCCCCTTAATGCTCAGCCCTCCCTGGTTCAAAGTCTTCCTCTTTGCAAAGGACCTTGAGTTGTCTTCACAAAGAAAACTGATTGCAGGGCAGTGTGGCATGCTAAATGGTATTAAGTGTCAGCCCATGTGAACAGCAGGTTGATTCTTTCATATTGTTTCAGGAGCAAAGAGATCATTCCAGCCGGCCCACCTGAAACTACTAATGATTAACAGAATGGCTGGGACAATTGGCTTGGGATGGTTGTTTCTCTTTGCACTGTCCCCATTTGAAGGCCTTCATTTCCACATTAATATAGACAATGCCTGCAGAATCCTGGAGCTGGTCATTAATCCTCGGGTTGTATTTTCCAAACACACCAATCTGGGTCTTTCTGAAGAAACAGATGCTTTACTGCAAAGGGCTGTAATCAGAAAAGGTCGTTTTCCCTGCAAGATAATCAGGCTGAAATGAACAAAGTCAGGAGCAGTTGAACCCTCCAGAGTAACAGCCCCCTGGATTCGTGCTTCCAATCCTGAGAAATCTTTGAATCTCTCAAGTGAACCGACAAATGCACAGGCTCCGTTTTACACGGGCATCAAAGGAAGCTGGGCACGTCTGCTGATGCAAGATTCACCCCAGCTCCCTGAGGCAAAACCACGCAGCAGATGCAGTGGAAATCAGCAGCTAAAAGCAGGCTTGGCTCCAGGCACCAGCCGAGCAAGCTGGTGCTTGGGGCGGCAGATTCTACAGGGCGGCATTCTGCCAATCCTAGCGCGGCACGGCCGCTTTTCTGTTTTGTTGGTTCACCGATCCGGCCGCCCTGTAGGGGGCGGCGGGGCGGAGGAAGGAAGCGCCCTGCCGGGAGCGGGCTGCGCGCTCCGTCTGCCCCAGCCGGTGCCAGGTCTGCAGCAAGCCCGGCAGGGCAGCCCGCGTCCTTCCCTGCCCGCCGACCGGAGCGGCGCGGAGCCCTCCCGGCAGGCAGTGCGGCAGGAGGGGCCGCGTGGCGAGCGCCCCGCTGAAGCCCTGGCCGCCCCCCTTCTCTCTCTCCCCCCGCTAGCCGGGGCACATCTGCAGCGCAGGCAGTCCCCCTGCACCCTGGCTCCGGCCGCCCCACAGGTTTTTTGTTTTTTTTCCTTGAGGTGGCAAAAAAGCCAGAGCTGGCCCTGGCTAAAAGGCTTTAAACGCCAGTTACAGTAACTGAGGGTGTGAATTCTTACTTCTGAGTAGGGCCGGCTCCAGGCACCAGCTTCTCAAGCAGGTGCTTGGGGCGGCCGCTCCGGAGAGGGGGCGGCACGTCCAGGTATTTGGCGGCAATTCGGCGGACGGTCCCTCACTCCGCCTGGGAGTGAAGGATCTCCCGCCGAATTGCCGCCGCAGATCGCGATCGCAATTTTTTTGGCTGCTTGGGGTGGCCAAAACCCTGGAGCCGGCCCTGCTTCTGAGACAAGATAGGCAGTGGCTCCAGCCATGTCCTTGCTGTCCAGCTGTGGTCCATGGAAGCACTCCCCTGACACACAGAGTCTGCACAACAGAACAGCTTCATTCTTTAAAGTGCTGCAAATTTTTCCTTTATAAATAACTATTTATAAATAAGGAACATCCACCCCAAGGGGAAAATGTGCCTTTAGCCCAATCTGGTTCCAGACAACGACCTCCTTTGTCTCCAGTGCTCACATATATGAACTCCCCATGCTCTGCATGCGGATTCCCCCCCATTTCAGTTACTGATACAGCCCCAAAGCAGCCCCTCACATGTGTGCAGCAGTGACTGCAAGGGACTATATCCTTCCCTACCAAGACGTCAGCCTGGCCTGAGCTGGAACTCAGGACGGGTGATTGATATGTGGCAGATCTGCCATTAAGGGCTGTGCCAGCTGCTAAATTCTAAGTCTGGCATACACGAGTGAGGGTGAGGCAGAGGGAGAGGAATTCTAAACTGTGTGGAATTAATTGGTTGTCTGCAGCTAAATAGATCTTTCACGTGTTCAGGCTGAAAGAAATCGATATATTGACAGCCAATCTGGGAGGGTGCAGTATCTGATAAGAAGGTCAAAGAAACCAGAGGAGATTCTGTTTAGGTTTAGAAAACTGGCTGCAGTGAGTTGAGAATCTGAAAAACTTGAGACAGAGAAATAGGATGGGAACTTGACTCGATACTTTCAAACCAGGGTTCATCCATCACGAACACGGAGCTAACTTACCAAGCAGGCTGGGTTTGCAGCCCAAAGGAGTTGGCTGAGTTTAATGGGCATTAGGTGCCTAATTCACTGAGGCTCCTAGACAATCCCAGGCACATGCTTTCCCAGGAAAAGGTCCCCTGCTCTACCCACTCTCCAGTCTGATGCTCCAGGGAAGCTGGGGGCAGTGAGTTCTCAAGTCAGCGCCTCCCAAAGGAGCACTGGAAACAATGGGCTCGTGATGGGATACTGTGATTGTCCCGCTGCACACTCTTATCCGGCCTCACGCTGCCAGGTTTCCTGCAGGTCTGAGCTCCCACACTCAGCTCCGGGCTCTCGTGGCATCAGCCCCCGTTCTCCATTACTTTGCTGAACCTCGGGGTTTGTAGGGGATTCTTTGGCACAGCTGCATTTCCAGTCCAGCTGTGGCGCTCGGCTCTGCCAAGTCAGCCCCCAGGCTGTGCCTGTGCCACGGCCCCTCGTCTCACCAACCCTCCCAGCTACACTACGCAGCCGAAGGGACAACGGGCGTAAATTTCAAAAGCACCAAAGTCTCATTGGGTCCTTAAGTGATTTAGTTACTTTTCAAACAGGGATTTGGGCTCCTCCATTAGACACTTTTGAAAATGTTACCTGGATGGACAGACAGACAAAGGAAAGGTTATGGCTGCAGTGAGGCAACCGGACCGCAGGGCTCCCACCAGAAACACCCTCACTCAGTCCTGTCCACTGACAGGACACTGGCTTACCTGGCTTGGCGCCGGCTCCTGCTACCTGGGTGGGCGGGAGACGCCTGCTAGCTGTGTGCGACGCGCACGGGGGTATAGCCAAAAAAAGTGACTTTGAACTTATCTGTTTGAAACCTGTTTATTTTCTTACTTCTTTGCAGCCTGTGGGGTTTTGTGCTGAATTCTAATGGGTGGAAAGAACAGGAGTCCTTGTGGCACCTTAGAGACTAACCAATTTATTTGAGCATAAGCTTTTGTGGGCTAATGGGTTGCTTTCCCTCTGGGCTTTTCCTGTGTGCTTCAATCAAGCCCTGCTCCTTCCCCACCCCAAAGAACACCACCCCCTTGGCCCCACGCTGCTCTCTAACCCCGCCCTCGTCTCGGCCGGACAGCCAACGGGCTGCAACAATTGTTTTTAAAAAGCGAGCGGAGGCATGTGATTGGCCATCCCACTCGTTTGAAAAAAGAAAGTGAATGTCAGTGATCGGTCAAGACGGCTATTTAAGGAGCTGTGTGTTGCCGGCTCTTCGGACTCAGCAGCAAGGTTCTTTGGGAACCAGGGACATGGGACGTCGCTGCTCTACGCAAACAGCACCTCCTCCCCGCCAGGGACCATTCATCCTCGGGATAGCCTGTGAGGGCAGGGGGGTATGTGGGGTGGGGCGTGGAATACGTGCTCACGGTTGGTTGGCTAACCTGTGGCGTGTTGCATGTGGTTGTATTCAGAGTTTGGGGTGGTTTTGAGACTGATTTCAGCAAGCGGGTTTTGAACAAACTGGTGTGGAAGACCTGGAGTGACAAGGAGGGAAAGGGTAGGTCTCTGCCCCCTCCCCTCAGTCTAGGGGGGCACTTGCTTAGCCTGCATTATCCAGGAGGCACTGTCCCAAGAGCAGCTTTTCCCATCCCCTTTGTGTGCTGGGAAGGGGATGAAAACGGCAGCTGCAGCAACTGGAGTTACCCTCGACACTTGAGGCCTCTCTCTTTAATCTGCCCCAGCGCTGGAATTGGGGCTCCCTCAGGGCACCCGGGGGTGCAGAGATAGTGGCTCTGTGTGTAGCAGGAGGCCGAGTCTCCCCCCTGCAGCTCTCCCTGCAGTAACGTCTCCCAGTCAATCTGGACAGAGCCAGAAATTCACAGTTCAACATCTTCTACAAAATATGTCATGTTTTTCTTCCCAGCTGGTCCTGAAATGGGCTTTGTGACCATCCAGCAGCACTGACGGGAGTGGAACATCTCACACAGCTAGCCTGTAAATCTGACCTGCCGCACACCACAGGCACGGGGAAGGGATGGGGCAGGTGGGAAGCTCTGCTTCAAATGGAAAGCTTCATTCCCACTGATTGCGACTGGGTGGCCCCAGAGCCTGGGAAACTGAATTCTGATGGAGCCTGATTGATACGATCTGATGAGTTGCTCTTCCTCAGTGTCAGTCAGCCTGCTTCTGCTGACTGCAGATGAAGGCACAAGAAATTGGACAGTAATCAATGCCAGATGGAAAAGGCAATTGAAAATGCCTTCTGTCTGGAGCAGGCTGCTTGGGAGGAAAGCTCGGCCTGCGAATCACACACACAGAGTCTCTCTCTTTCTGGGTTAACCTATTACAGACAATGCATCTCTCCACAGGAACTTAGCAAGCAAGGAAGCTATTTGCCATGTGTTGCGGTGCTCAGTGCCTGCGTTGGCCAGCCTCTGCAGAAATGAGGCATCCTTATCCCAGCAAGGAGAAGGTGGAGATCTAATTCATACTCCCGCACCTTACATGGAAACTGATGGATCAAATCCAGCCCCAACAGCTGGCACAGCAATGCACATGCGTTACAGGCAGCTACAGGGGAGCAGAGCTGCATAAAAACTCTTTATCTTAACTGTGAAGCGTCTTTCAGCAAATCTGGAAAGGCCCCCAGTCTATAGCGAAGTCTTTGCGCACACACCGCCACAGCATTGCTACAAGTGAGTCCCAGCCCCGGCTGTGCAGGACGTCATCCCATGTCAGGCAGGCCAGGTGCAGGGGACTGCATCCACCTCCGTGATAAGCAGCACGTCTCTCCCCTAATGGATCCAGCTGTCCAAAGGAGACCTTTCTTCCCAACCCCCTCTGTCGTAGAGATTGGCTTATGCCCTGATTTGGGGGCTTATTGCCTTTCTGAAATTCTCATAGCTAGCTCTGACCATTGGTGTTTATCCCCAGAGCTGTCCAGTCCCTCTCCGAATCTTGCTGAGCTCTTAGCTTCAATGATATCTTGTTCCACAGGCTGAGCATGAGTTGTGGAAAAGAGCCTGTTTTCAGGCACCCCATCCAATGGGACTCCTGCACTTCCCTTGGGAGGCCATCCCGCATCCCCATAGATTTTGCTGTCAGGATGGGACGATCGTTTTGTCCTATTGGTTCCTGTTCCGGTTCCTGTCTCTGTCAGGAAGGTCAGGGTTAAAACACATTTACCTGCTCTCACTGGATTATTTCACAGACTTACTGAGTGCACTGAAGGGCAGTTTGGAGAACCCCAAGGGCAGCACTAGCTAATAAGTAACTGCTCTGCAGTGTGTGGTTAAATGGAGAGTGACTTTCTTCTATGCTGTTGCTTTCTGGTCTCTTACAGTTCAGGGCCTAGCAGGCACCAAAGCAGAAATCACAGCACATGGCGCCCATGTAACAGTGTAGACACTAACATGGATGAGCTTGCGTGTGGGTGAACCACTGTTTGGCACGTGTCAGACCTGCTTGCATGGCTGAAGCTGTTGCTTCTCTTTGCTGGGCTAGTGAGGCTGCTGAACTTGGTGGTAGGTTCTTGAAGCCAACTCTTGTGACTTTTATCGTGAGTCTCATGATATTTGGTGTTTTCCTCAACCCTCCAGTTGCTGGAGTCGTGATCATTTGAGACCCTCAACTTTCATTTAAATACAAAGTAAGTTTCTAATCCTCGTGGCTGTGGAGAAAAGCCTGAGAACGTGACCCCCCAAAGGACCCAGCTTCGGGATACAAATAAAAAGAACCTCACATTCATCATTTTTTTAAAAATCTCATCATTTTACAGCCAATCTCATGATTTGGGGGGAAGGGGACTCATGACCTGTGAATACTTGGGTCTGACAATGGTGAAGCTTCTAATGACTTTAACATTCCACTTAACATCACCCATAACAAATGCCTCTGAAATTAAATAACAACCCCCCTCTTTCAGCTGGCGGGTTGCCCCAGTGTATGTGAGAGGAGACTCGAGCTATTGGTGTGAGGCTCCATCGGAATCCCATGGGAATGGAGCCGGCAGGGTTACACGTGCTGCTGCTGCGGACAGATGAACATTCTAATTCTGTGCGTCGGTGTATTGTGCTTTCTCTTTGACAGAACCAGCACACGCACGATCTCTGTGTGGGTAGATGGTTGGTTAAATTAGGCAGAATTAGCTGATCTGCTCAGCCTGCCCAGACTATGGAACATTTGGCAGCTACAGATGGTTCTAAAATCTCCCCCGGAAGCTGCAGTATAATCTAAAAAAAGCAAATCAAGACCATCAAAAAACCTGAGGCACTAACATGCTTCTTACCACCCATCAACCTGATAATGTTGTTTATACCAGGCCTCCTTTCCCCGCCCACACTGTCTGTCTTGTCTCTCCAGGCTTTGAGCTCCTAAGGACAGGGCGTGCCTCTCTCTGTGTGTTTGAGCAAGGCCTGGTGCGATGGGGGCGCTGACCAAAATACAGAGCATAATTCATAATAATTCTTGGTTTAAAGGCTTCCCCAGACTTTCCAAGATGCCCTGTGTCTGACTGGGATTCTGAACCAGTCCTGTCCCCCTGTTTTTAAATGCCAGGCTTTAGATAGGAGAAATTGGCTGGAACTGGGACATACATATAGAAACCAGATAGGGCTTGAATGATTCATAACACCTGGTTCCTTCTGGTCCTCAAAAAAAAAGAGAAAAGTTATCCACCTCTGCTTATCCCAAAATAGGTAAAGACAATAAGAAAATGGTTCACATCATGAAAGACACTTTGTCTAAGGACCCACAGGTCAGCCCAGGTCCAGAGCTCCTTTCTCCGGGAATAGAAAGTCAAATGGCTAAAGGAGAGTATTGTTACTCACCTAGGCAAGAATCCCTCACAACTTGCACATGACTAAAACCTGTTTCTCCCTCCCAACCTAACTAAAAAGAACTCCAAGTTACCAAGCAAGGATGAGTCCCTGTTTTCCTGTGCAAAGTGGCCACTGCACATTGTGAGTGATCAAGAGATGGGCGGGGAAACTGCAGGTTAAGCAAACTAGAAATGATTGGTTTAAGATTGGCAGTCAAATTGGACAAACTACCAGTTACCCCCAAGAAACCCAAGTCATAGGTTTTCACCCCAAATTATAAACTATACATTGTTTTTCCCTGTAAATCAAATATACCATGGAGAATCTGTCTTTCGTGCCAAATTAGAAGCTGCACATTTGTTTGTCTTGTGAGTCAGATCTACACCTTTCTATATGTGGATAATGTTTCTTGTTCTATTGTAAATCCTAAATAATGTGAAATGCTTACTCTATACATTCTTTGGCTGTACATATGTTCTCCAAATTTAGAAGATTATAGGAGATTCTGTTGGTTTTCATTGTAAATGATGGTTGCACTCTAGAAGTAATAGGAATTGTCTAGCACAAGGAAGAAGGAATGTTGAAAGATATAAACCAGGATGTAACTTTGGAATATTAAGGGAAATTGCTTAAAAGGGGGGATCCCAATTGATAGCTGTGGCTAACAGTGAAATACAAACCTTGACATGAACTTAACCTAAAAAACCTCCGATAAGAATAGGATTGAAGAAATTTGTTATACACTGTCGACATCTACTGTATACCCACGGAAGCAGCAGAAAAACAGAGAGCTAAAATCTGAGCACTCATTTGGCACATGTCCAGTAGGAATCAGAAGGAACCTGGAAAGTAACTGACTGAATCCAGCCAGAAGCTGCAGAATCCTAAAGGTAAGCGATGTACAGACCAGCTGTGCGGAAAGACTCTTCCCCAATCCCAAGTTTCTGAGGATAAGGAGAAGTGGTGAGATTTCATCTCAAAGATTCAAGTATCAGAGAGGTAGCCGTGTTAGTCTGAATCTGTAAAAAGGACCCTCTGTTGCTTTTTATCTCAAAGATTGTTTTCCCTCTTCTACTCTTTAATATAAATAACAGTGGGATATCTTGTTAAGTCTGCTCTCTCTAGTGAAACCTCAAGTACCCCTATTTTAGCTTTTCAACTCCTTTCTAAGTCCAAGCCAATTGGCCAGAGAGAGACTGAAAATAATAGCTTTAAGCAACTGCTTAAATTCTAAACTTGTCTGTTTGGGCCCAGTCCATTCAAACAGTAATAACCACACATTTAAAGATGTGTGATAAATGTGTTAGGTGCTTGAGAACTGATAATCATAAGTAAATGTAATGAGAAATCTTGGTAATTTGCATTGTTGCTTGAGATAACTGCTGAGAATCAACTCCAGTCTGTGATAATTGCTTGCAAGATTGTACTGTGTGTTCAGTGCACAACTAGAACATTGGTTGTGTTGTGTCTACACTTGAGTGGGGAATTTTTGATTGCATACTAATGTGGCTCTGGGTGAATTAGTCAACTGTTGGTTCATTAAGAGTAAGCCAGTGTCCTGATTTGAGGAATATTGTTAAGTTAAAACGTGACCTGAAAAGAACACAGCTTTAAAATTCATAAGCTCCCATTCTCTGGACTCAGTAAAAAGGGGTTGTCATGTTGAGATTTCAGTTTTAAAATCTAACTAGCATCTCAGCAAATTCAGAAACATTCACACACACACACACACACACACACACACACACACCCCACACCCCTTTCACGCTTACAAGGCACACTTTAAAGAGGAATTTTGTACACTTTAGTGTCTCAGGCAGAGAGAAAGCTTGGCATGTGGCATGTGTCCAGGGGGAAATAATGGCATCGGAGGCAGTATTCAAACACGGTGTTCACAACATTTGTTAAAATTAAAGGTCTGCATTAGTTTGCTACAGGGAATGGCCCTGGGTGCATTTAGATGCATTATGTCCTGTACACCAGTGATGGAACAGCGCATCAGAGTGAGCATCAATACCATTAGCAGCATTAGCGGCATCAAATGGAATGGGAGCCACACACGAGGCTTCTCCAGCCTTGTGGGCTCATTACCAGTGATGGATAGCCCTTCGCAGGACAGAATCACACCGCGCCTTAACACAACGAGACTCTCCAGTCTAAGGGGGACATGGCTCTTCTCTGCAGAGCTGTTAACGGATAAGGATGGCGCAGGGCAGGGAACAGCTGCAGCTGAGTGTCACGTTGAAGCCGACACTGGCATCGGAAGGGGCTGAGGAGAGGACTTTCAGTATATACACACAACTTCTTGCACTCATTTGGAAGCGTCTAGGTGATTATTGCAGGGGCGTGGGAGCTCACAGGACCAGGGGCTGAATCTGATTTGAAAAAGGCCATGGCCCCTGCACATCAACGTGGAGGCTGCTGGACGCTCTGCCTGTGCCGAGGAGAGGGGGTGGATGGGCTGCGTTCGATCTGACGGGACTTGGGCGGTGGGGCTGGCAGAGACAACAGCCAGACGGTACATGAGTGCTCAGGTTTGTTTGCCTGGATGAGCTAAAGGCAGTTCTTGAGGCTGCAAGCCTCGTGGTAACGGGATTAATCGTAAGCAGCAGCAACGGGGATTAGGGACCGTGGTAATCACGGCGGTTAAATGTTATTAGAAATGATTATCCGTGAGGAGTTGGGATCCGGTTCCAAATGGTGCCACGAGAAGATGCCCTGAGTGCACTGCCCCACAGAGCAGCCTTGGGCTCTTCGCGTCCTGTGGGAAGCAGGATGGGGCAGCTGCTGTTCAGAGCGGGTCAGGCAAGGGCTCAGTTCTCCACACAAGTGGCTGCCCAGCTCGGCCCTAGAGCCGCCCAGCCCGAGGGCAGGAGAGGGAGGGCAGGGCAGGGGCAATTGGCAGGCTAGCAGTGAATGACAGAGAGCAGGAAAAACAGGGAGAGCCTGGCCAGTGGGGAATGGACCTAAGGAGGGTGAGCTCAATGCTGCTGGGCATTTCCCTGATCACAGCTGCTGCAGGCTCCCACCAAGCCCATGAAGAATCACTGCCCACGGAGGGCCGAGCAGACGTCCCTGGGGAGGGAGGGCGCGGCTTGGAGGGGCTGGTCCGCTAATCCCTCACCCTGGGAATGCCGCATCCGAACAGGGAAGGGACAATCATCACCCCCCAGCCCCGTGGGGTGGCTCGGTCCTACTGAGGCTAGAGGCAGACAAGGGGGCAGTCAGGATAGAACCCAGGAGTCCTGACTCCCAGCCCCCCTGCTGAGCCATTGGTAACACTCCCACCAGGAGCTTCCTTCCCTTCGGCCCCCACAGGCTGCGTAGCTCTGAGAGGGGTAGGGGCAGACTGGGCACTCCCTGGGCTCTGTGCCTCACCTGTCATCCATGGAGTGTTCCCTGTCTCACCTCTGACCTGGGGGCTCCAGGGTTCCCTAGAGCTGGCTGCCCACATGGGGCAGTTTTCCCTCTGCTAGCAAGTGGGGCCTACATCTGTCTCCCAGGGTCACCCCCCTAGGGCAGCGTCGCGGTCCAGGTCTGGGGGAGCAGCAGGACCTCCGGGGTGGAGGGGGAACTCTGTCTCAGGCTCCTCCCTATCCTGGGCACTAAACTCACCCAGGGGGTGTCAACAGCGACCCTTTAATGTGCAGAATAATGAGAAGAGGAGAGTGACCGGGCCGGGCCTGGCAAAGTCGCCAGCCGCTCCGCTGCTGCATTCCCGGCCCATCTTGGACTCCCTCTCGGCGGTGAGATGGGCAAGCGAGCCCTGCTCCAGGCAGGCCCTGAGGTTATCCAGAGCTCCCCCTAGAACGTACCTGGCCAGTGGGGACAGGCCTGAGAGCCCAGCCAGCCAGTAAAAGCTGCCAGCCTGGGCTAGACTTGAACCCATGGCCTGCAAGGAGAACGCTCTGAGATCAAGGCAACACAGGCAGGAAAGGGAGGGCAACCCTGTGGCTAGGGGTGGGGATTTGCCTAGTGCGGTGTGTGCTGAAGAGACACCAGCTCACTTCTGCACACCCTAATGCTGGGGAATGTCACCTGTGCAGCCCCCTTCCCTTCCCGTCCCCTAAGGGATGAGTCCCAAGCCAACGCCAGCACCAGAAGGCTCCCCCTGCTCACTAGAAATACAAGCCCTTGCAAGACAGAACCAGTTTCCCTCCTTCCCTGGGGCCTGCGCCGGACGATACCATCCGGTGGTTTTTCACTGGGTTGGAAGCTGAGCGTCTTGCTGCGAATGAATTACGGGATCGTTTTCTCATCGAATACCCAGCTCGCCCTAGAAATGAAGTGGCCCGGTTGTGAAGGGAGGCAAAGTTTGGCACTAGTGGCCTGAGTTAATTCCTGATTGTTTGGAGTGGGGCTTGTTGGAACTGATGGCTCTCTCTGTATAATAGCACGTCGCTCCTCAGACACTATCCATCTGGCACCTGCCATCTGTTCTGCACAGCGTTTCCCTTCCTTTATTTATGAGCTGCAATAAAAGCCTTCCCCGTGCAGATCTGCAGCAGCAGCCCACTCTCCGGGCCAGGCTGGCCTCGCTGTGCCCAACCTGGGAGCTAGGGTGACTTCAGCACCAGGCCGTAGTGAATGCTCCAGCTTGGCAGGCGTCCCATGATTACAGGGGGCATGGTGCAGCTCCATGGCATTGATCCCACACCCTGCCAAACCCAGCTGGGCCCTGGACTGGGGCAGGGCCTGGTGCCAGCACAGCTCCTCCCGCCCACAGGTGCACTTGCACAGACCAGGGGTGTTCCAGGGCAGTCTGGAAGGGTCTCAAACCCTCTGCATGTCTGCTAAGAGCATGAGAATCGTCAGCTCAGAGGAGTGGCAAACTAGTGCAGTTGTCTAGGGGCACTGACCCAGGAATATAGGGGCGCTGTGTCCAGCGGGTGATCTGGTAACCCACACTAGCCCAGTTCTAGTGGCTGGCTCACATGAGAGGATAAAAGCCTACTACAGCTGCCAGCTCAAGGGTTCTCTCAAACAACAGAGGGTAAAACACCCTGAGTTCTAGCCTGGCTGATATATAAACTGGGCTCCTCATATGCTTGCCCAAAAGGTTAGGTGCCCTCCTCCGGGAAGGGCGGGTGTCGGTGCTCAGACAGCAGATTCCACTCCTAGGGAACAATGAATGATCGGAACACATGCTATTGCTTTGATCTCTGACCCGGCACAGAGATGGAGCTCAGACCATGAAATAACAGCAAAGTGTTTCCTCTGCAGAGAAGTGTTGCTCTCGGGGAGACCTGACACCCTCCCAGCCACAGTGTTAAAGCAACAAACCTGCAGAGCTGGACCCAGCTGTCCCAAGACACTGCTGAAAAGCCCATGTTATAGCAGGGACGTCGGCTCCGCATGCAACCCGCTAGCAAACACAATCGACTGGTGAGGAGCGAGTTGCAGTGTCCAGAGGCCCCAACACAGATTGGAGCTCCACTGTGCTTGGGGCTGTACGTATGTCTATTGAGAGACAGGCCCCGCCCCAAAGAGCCGGCAGGCTAAACAGCAAAGACAGAGCCAAGGAGGAAATAAAGCCTCTTAACAACCGTCCCAAACTCCGAAGATATTTCACAGGTCAAGGGACATTAAATCCATGCCTGGCTCTGCAGAAGCCTCCTTGCTGCTCTTATAACGTGGACAATACAGGAGACTTCAGGGAGCGCAAGGGGATTTCGCATTGTGACCGGAAAAGGCTCCTGGCTAATGGGGCATGCTCCAAAATCCTCCCTCGTTTGGCCTCCTATTGGCTCCCCTTGGGCAGAAGCCCCTGAGAGGCCCAGCTGGTGAGGTGGGGCTAACCAATAACTCCCCACATGCAGACCTGATCCGTTGGGGCCTGGCAGCGGGGACGGGTTCAGCTGAGTGGAGGCTTCCCTGGACCAGCGATAAAACAGGGAAAACAAAGGAGAAGGAGAATGGGACCATTCGATACAGAATCACGGGACAGGAGCCCACGAGGAGCTGCCTGCTTGTCTGCGTGCTCAGCTCCCACCCGGCTCTGCTCTGGGGGCAGCTACAGGCAGGGGTGGGCAGCTGTCATTAGCTAGGGCTCAGGCACGGCCAGTCCTGGGTGCTCCTGGCTCGCCGCTCCCTGGCTCTGCTGCACCGGGAAGGGGCGACGGGAGCTGTTGTGTCAACTCTGAACGCGGCCACGGCTGAGCACATGGGATTAGATACAAGGCTGCAGTGCTGCTTATCTGTGCTTGCCCCTCGTGTAGCCCATTCCTCATGGCAGATGAAACGCCCCTGCGCACACAGCGGGCTTGGCTCTGCCAGCTCCCAGGTGGGGCCTGATTGAGTTAGCGGAGTCTGTTGATGCATCGACAAACTCTCTCCCCCATCTCCTGGGGTTTCCACTCCTTTCTCGGCTGCTGTTTGTATTGCTCAGTTTAACAGATGTTTTGATACAACTAAATATACATCAGCGGAAAATAAACAAGAGCAGATTCAGGCGAGCGCCGGGGAATGGCAGAGGCGCTCTGTTCAATCACGGCCCTTTTGTCCGAAGCAACTGGGTGATTGATGGGGCTGGCAGCCGTTCTGCGCTGAAGCTGGAAGGAAAGAGATTTTTCTGCATGTGCCAGGTGCCAGCCAGGACAAGTGTTGAACTGACAGGGCCTCGGGCTGCAGCAGGAAATGCCCGGACACCAGGCCAAGGTGTCATTGGGTGGGACGACCTGACTGAATGCCACAGGTCCGCCAAACTAGACACTGACCCTCCGCCTTCTACCCAGCCCCAAAGCTTCCGATTCTTGGCTCAGACGGACATTTGTCTGTCGTACCTGATGAGGTATGAAAAGACCCCAGCTTCAGTGAGACCCTAGCTTTTCCCGGCCAGGGTTTGGCCACATCAGCACATCTGTTCCTGTTTATTCAGAACCTCAGAGGCCGTTTTTCAGTGTGATTTTTAGGCTGGGACATTTGCAGTGATCTGATTTACCCTGGACGCAGGGAGGGGCCTGCGCATCAGTGGGGCTGCATCAGACAGTCGGCCAGAAACAAATAACCTTATGCATGCGTCATCTGCTCTACAATTAATGATAGAGAGACACCCAGGTCCCTTCCCGTCCTGAAGAAGCTATTAATGTCTCCACTGGAGATGCAACCTCCTGCTATGGGGTCTTCCTAGACTTCAAATGACCCAGATAACGGTAACCTTCACACACCATATGCGCTCATGGAGTCACTGGAGTCTGGGACTAGAACAAAGTGGGGCTGCAGCCAGTCGGGGTTTATGTTTCTTTTCCTGTTTATTGTCAGCAAAGCCAATCCTTTCAGTAACACCTTTTCCTGCGAGAGGAGAGAATGCGTCTCTCCCCCCGAGCGGAGAGCTGCACAAGCCAGGCAGGAGCATGTCACTGGCCGGAGCTGGTGCTGACCTGGACAAGAGACTCCCAGCTGCTAGATGGAGGGAGCGCTTGGCCTTCAGCTGGGATCAGTTAGATACCCTGGCTCCGCTTGCAACCCCTGGGCTGGAGCGCTAGGGATCGGCGCGCTCAGACGCGACAGGGACCCTGTGTCATGCTCACACTGAGAGGCAGGGGAGGGTTACCAAATTTGGTTGGACGTATTCCTGGAGATTTCATCATATGACATAATCTTTAATTAAGGATTACTCTTTAATTCCTGGAGACTCCAGGACAATCCTGGAGGGCTGGCAACCCTGGGGGGGTGGGGCGGTGAATGAGTTTTGCATGTTTTACAATGACCCACCTGCCAGATGTGCCAGAGCCCAGGACTCCTGCAATGCAGGGCAAGACCCCGGCTCCACTGTGCCTGGAGAGCCCATGTGACCTGTCGGTTGGTGCAGGAGGAACCTAGGGGATGGAGCGTGTGACGGGCAGCAGGGTCCCAGCCCGAGGAAAATCAGTTCTCACCATGTGATTTTCTCCCCCGGGTCTCTAGGGTCTCACTGCACAGGGCTGGGACTCAGGAGACCCTGGTTAGCTGCCTGGCTCCGCCAGAGTCCCAGTGTCTCGTTGGGCAGCTCACTTCATCCCTGTGTCTCCGCTCCACACCTTGTCCCTCCTCCCACGCTTCGGTGCAAGCTCCCGGGGCAGGGACTCTCGCGACACGGGGACTGGGGGTGATTCCCAGCTCCAGGAGACAAACCGCACCGGGACTGATCGAGCTAATGCGCTGAAGATGGAGTGTTGCCATGGCAGTGTGAGCGGTGGGAGGGGCTAGTCACCCCGAATACCGGCCTAGCATCTAGGACGGGGATGGACTCGGGGCGAGCTGCCCCTCCCAATGCCGTGGGGACACTATTTTCAGCGCACTAACTGTGACTGAACTAGCGTGGGGGTGTCCCCTCGGCACCCCCTGCTCCGCGGGCAGACGTACCCGGTCTGTGTGAGCAGCTGCTAGCTCCACGACGAGCCAGCCCTGGGGCCTCTAGGCGCTCCCGTGGCACAGATGATACAGGGGCATCGCCATCAGCGGGTTCGAGCTCGTTGTGCAGAGAGGGCAGCCACTGGGGGCCCTGTCCAGACCACAGGGAACGAGTGCTCAGTCCAAAGGCCATGGCTTGAGAGAACTGGATCATCAGTCAGATACGTCAGGTATCTTCGTCCCCTCCCCAGACGAGGAGGAGAGCCGCAGACAGAGCCCAGCTCCCCTGGGACCCAGGTCCCCACAGCACATGGCCTTGCAGCGGGCTGTGTTTTGTAACTGCACCAGGAGAGGCTGGTCGGGTTAATCAGCCTGTGCCAGCTATGTGCTATGCTCCTTTCGCCCACGCACGAGAGGCCTGTCCCTCTGGTGCACAGGTACTGGGGTCCTCGCCTGGCTGGGTAGGGGGCAGGCTGTAGTTCATGGTCTGAAATACCCAGTTTTCCTCCTGGTTTCAATGGCGTGTCAATATCCATCATGCTTCTCTGTCGGAGCATTCACTGGGGTTACAGCCTTTGAAATGCAGAACCCCGGCACTTCCCCCCACACACACACCGGGTAAGCCCACCACAACCCCAGCCCCCAACCACAAGGCAACTCCACAACCCCCCCACCCTTCAACAGACACTTACAGTATCTAGAGAGAGAACACATATTGATAACATATTTAAGGCCCGGCTTGATAAA
Source organism: Trachemys scripta elegans (assembly GCF_013100865.1). Classification (NCBI taxonomy): domain Eukaryota; kingdom Metazoa; phylum Chordata; order Testudines; family Emydidae; genus Trachemys; species Trachemys scripta. The sequence continues at coordinate 1,325,896 of NC_048317.1, read as the reverse complement.
GCCCTGGCTGGGATGATTTAGTTGGGGACTGGTCCTGCTTTGAGCAGGGGGTTGGACTAGATGACTTCCTGGGGTCCCTTCCAAACCTGATATTCTATGATTCTTTGGTTCTATAACATCGCAGGTCTCCTCAGTCTCACGTGACCCAGAGCCTCTCACATGCCCAGTCACTTGTGCGGTGGTGGGCAGACAGCTGCTGTATTTTCACTATCTGTTCTCACTTAAACTGCGGAAGTGGGAACGCTGCAGCATCTTTAGCTAGACAGAGAAATTTTCTCTAGTAGCTATCCCGGTGTATTGGGAGAATAATGCAAATCTTTAGACCCACGAACAAAACCCCAGCAGATTAAATTATTTACTGGCAACTGGCAAATCCATAGAAAAACCAGCCGGGCCGGTCAGATACCAGCCCGGTGGGAACCCCAGCATGTTCCCCTGAATTAGATGCCCGGTCGAGAGGCTTGCCTGGGTGGGGAAGTCTCCGGTACAGCCCCTGGAAAGCACAGTCTGACACTGAAAGCTGGGCCATGAGCACCAGGCCGTAGGAGCGCAATTCACCCGTGCAAAGCGGGCGTGAAACTCAACCATGCGGATTCAGGAGGATTTCACGCCCGCTTTGCACTGGTGTCAGTGACTATGCACAGGGGGCGGGGCAGGGCTGAGTCAGGCCTCGGGGCTCTGTGAGAGGGATTCTGGGAAACTCCTTCCTGTATAAAGGGGTGTGGCTGCTGGGGGTGGCTCCCTTAGGCCAGCCTGGCTGCTGCAGGGGCAGGGGCTGTATGTTGTCTTCTCCATAGCTCGGGGGCTGGCTTTCCATGCCATCTGCCTGCACATTCACGCACCCACAGGGAACCTCTCGCTCGCGTCAGTCGGGGCACCAATGTGTGTGCAGGGGGGGGTCTGGCAGCCACAGGCAGGCAGAGCTGTTGTGTAACTGTTGATAGTGGGGGCACAATGTAAAGGATCTGGTGGGATGCAGCAGGGTTCAGGGCAGGGCATATAAACCCTGGGAGAAATGGGGGGGCATGTGACCCTGTGTGCCCCCCACCCCGTGTTGCCCCTGCAGCCAGGCAGGGCCACTAATAACAGCAGTGAGAGCGGGAGCCCGGCTCAGAGACTATCCCAGGGAATGCAGGAGGGAAGAGGGGCTGGGGCTGGCTTGTGTGTGCTAGTTAATAAGCTGAGTGCTCTGATTCCCAGGGGCTGTGGTGCTGCTCTCTCCTGACAGCGGGGCGGTTTGCTCTGCACTCCTGTGCTGGGGCCTGGCCCAGAGGAGGCCAGTGAAGGGTGTTTGTGTCCAACTGGCAGAGCCCCAAGATGCGTATTGGGGAGATGGTTACAGAGCTGGGGAAAGGGGTAAAGTCCAGCCACGCTCATCAGGCTGAGGCATTAGTAGGTGCCTCTCCTGGGCTGCTGATGGGATCGTTAGCAGCAGACATCTGATTGCTGCTGCGGGGAGGAGGGTGTCCTGCTCTCAGCAGATACTATGACTGCAGGATTCATAGCACACACTTGCTCTGCATGGGGGGCCGGGTCTGAATGACCTTTGCCTGCAGGTGCTCAGACCCTGAAGCCTCTGCTGCCCCAGCACAAAACAAACCAAATCAGTCAACAGCACCTGTTCCCCGCAATGATCTAACATGCACTGAAATAGGCAGTGAAGATGCTGAGTGAATATTGCATAGACAGGGACTCTAGGCCAGATGCTAAGGCAGAAAGGGGTGTGTGTGTGTGGGGGGGGGTTGTCTCTACATAAACTCTTTGCAAACCCAACCATGGCCTTCGATCCTTGCAAACACCTCCCCTGAGAGCAGTGATGGGAACTGCCAGGCTCATGGGTGGCTTTCAGCAATGGCTCCCAAACTTTCCCTTCCCAGGACCCAGCTGACTGGGATCTAGGCAGGCTGGCACCATCGGAAGGGCAGGGACTAGACAACAGCTGGTGACTGAGTGGTGGAGATGGGAATGGTCACCTCATGGGGAAAGCCGCTGACTTGTCCTCAGATAAAGGCTGGAGCTGGGGTCCCATCCATTGCTCCCTTGGCCAGGGAGAGACCTAGTGGAGGTACCCTGGGTTTTCAGAATCCCCAACAGGGGTAACTTAACTATTTCACTCCAGGTGGTGTCAGGAATAAATCAATGAGAACACAGCAATTCTGTCTGATAAAAGATCAATGCAAGTAAGCGTGTCTTTCTAACACTGCAGTTTATTAGATTTAAGCACACACAGACATGAGCAATAAGTTTAGAACAACCCAGATATTTACCTAACATCTGGAACAGTATTGAGTAATTAACAGCAGGTTCATAGTGGCCAGTTTCTCACTCGTCAGGGAGAAAAGGTGTCAGGAAAAACATCTCTCAAGATGTCTTCAGAAGACTGCTCCAAAGTGCACTCTACTAGCTAGTCTTTTATAACTAGCTTCTACAAAACACAGAGTTCATAATGACCCCTAACTTTCAATAAACTTCTAATATCAGAGGCATCTAGACTCAAGGTTTCCATCCACGTATCTTCTTTAATTCTCAGTTATTGATTTTCTCTCCCCTCCTCCCATTCTGATTAGCAGAAACTGCCAGCTAGTTTTGACCTTGCATCTAAAAGCCTGTCTCCAAATTAACCCTTAACTATGTGATGTTCCATTTTATTAATTCCTGGTGGCTGAATGCACATAATATGGTTGCAATTGGCTTGATCACATTCTAGGGTATGCAATTCCAGGGTAACTGGCTGTGGGGGGAAGCTGAAGGCAGCCTCCTTAGGGGGATCCCTTCCCCCAGGTTGTGTCGTGCCCCATCCTCCGGGTACTCAGCTCCCCCTCTGCTCCTGGCCCAGCTGCTGAAATCAGTGGGGGAGGGGTCACTCACAGCCAGCCCAGGGGGGAGCAGGGAAATTGTGCTGGGCATCTAGCATGAATACCCCGAGTAGCATGGTGTGTACATTGCGTCTGCCAGGCCAGCCAGCCCTCCCTCCCCCCAGTCCTTCCCCTGCTCTGTGGCATTTCACACCCATCCCCGGCAGGTTAAATCCTGCATCTTCTACAGCCTTGTTCTTAAGAGTGGGAGTTTGCCTCCAAATATCCCCTCCTGGTTCCTTGCTGTCCTGCTCCACCCCAGAGGTAGCTCTGTCATGGGGAATCCACCAGTGGCACTGTGCACTAGATTTGCTTAATGCCCAGTGCATTCCTGTGCTGGGTGGCTGCTGGCTTGGCAACAGGTACCAAATCCCTGAAGCATAGCCCAGCAATGGCCCTCTCCTTTCCTTACCCAGTTTCCAAGGGAGCTGTCTCCTCTATCCCTATTCCAGCCCCGAACACCACATATAAAACCACATACAGACCATCCCATTTGGCCAGACTCCAGTTAACCAGAGCACTGGCGTGTCTCCCGGACCCTCTTATGCAGCAGATTGGAATGTGCCGGAGGCGCTGCAAGAGGCCGCTCCTTGCTGCGGTCTCCCCAGCACAGGTGCAGTGACCATCCGTTGTCGCTACCCCGCTCACCAAGCAGGGCCAGCAATGTAGAGGGGTTGTGTCTGACCATGGAGGAGGGGCTCAGGGCTCCAAAAGGCTAGGGAAGAGTCTGCAGCCCCCGCCGGAATTTGCTCTGTGCCCATGAGAAGATAGGCTCCAGGGCACTGAGCAGAGGGGATTGCTGGGATCGTGTAGCCTGACTTCCTGCATAACTGGCCAGAGAACCTCACCCCGCGGTTCCTGCACCGAGCCCAATAACCCACAATGCGGCTAGAGCATCTCAGAAAAAACGCCAGCCTTGCTTTTCAGACTCCACCACCACAACCCTGTTCCTCTCCCCTTTGATACGGGGGCAATAGGAGCTGGGCTGTAGCCGCTTGGCTGGGCCTGGGCTTGGACCTGGGTCTGCGGCAGGCAGGCAGGGCTCGGGTTCAGACAGGCACCCACTCGCGCTGCCTCTCGCTCCCCAGACTCTGAGCTGGTCTTGTCCTGACGCGGAGCTGTGTGCCTGCATTTGCAGACCCCGAAGCACCAGCTCTGAGGGGGGACCCGCCCCGGGCAGCTCGGGGGGTGACAGACACCCAGAGATAAGTGCATTGACACGTGAGAAAGGCGGGGGAGGATGGTGGGGGATACCAGCACTCCCTCAGTCAAGAGGGAGCCAAACCCCAGGAGCCCCCCAGAGCCAGCCCGGTATCTGAGCCCCCCAAAGGGGATCCAAGCTCCAGAAGCCCTGAGGGGCCTCAACCGGGGCAGCTCGCAGAGCCCGTGGGGCGCTGAGCCCAGAGAGCGGCACGATCATATTGTGAATGTGGAAGCGCCACCACCCTTGTTTCCCAACCTGCCCCCTGGAGGCAGGGATGGTCATTGCGGCCCAAATGCACATTCCATGAACACTGACGTTTAATTGCACCTAAGTCAACGAATCACCCAGGGCTAAGTAGGCTTTGGAGTCAGATAATTTTTGCTGGGCCTCAGACCAGCCCTCTCTTGCTAATCCCCTGAGGCATGTTCTCCAGTGCCTGGGTTTAGACAGATTTTATTTCTGGTCCGTTCCAAGCTGATTCCTGGAGCTGCGATCCAGCTCCTTCCGATGTGTCAGTCCATTAATGTCTTTAAAATCAATAGTTCTGGTTTAATTAAAGCAAATCAATACGTTAAATACAGAGATGAGTGCATAATCCCCAGTAAGATTTGCCTGTTTTCTTGCTTTCTGGACTCTCATGCAGACTGCCGTCTCCTCCCAGCTAGTCAGTGTCAGAAATTATTTGAGACATTTTAAACTTTAAAAAAAATTCACTCATTTGCCTTTGAGAATTCAAAATTTGTGTTCTTTTGGTCAGCTAAGTCACATGATAGAGCATTTCTTCCCTGATTGGATGTCAGCACAAGCACGTCTGGCACTAATTCTCATGCATCTGACTATGACACTTGCCATCTGCAAACACTGGCGCCCGTGGACAGGGTGTGGGTGAAGCCAATCAGAATCCAGGTGAATATTTGGGGACATTTTTGCACTGTTCACCCTGCCCTAGTGAAATATGCATTGAAATGCAATAACGAAATGCAGCATTGAACAAGTTTGCAACCAACCGAGTTTTGAACTGCCAGGAAGACCCACTGGTTGTCCCACTGCCCCCAAACGTACTTCCTCCCTGTAATGACTCGGTTCAGCGCTTGCACCATGTGGAATGAAATGACACCTCCATCCCACAGAAACAGAAGTGAACCGCAGAGCTCCCTGTGAGAGTTTTAATCAGCTGGTGCAGTAACAGGAAATCAGTCATGTTAAAGGAGAATCGTAAAACAGTTTAAAAAAAGCCCACCGAGCCCTACAGAATTGTTTAGCTCTGTTTGTTTAGAATCCAGTCATTTTATGGCGCCATAAACCTCCCAGAATGTATTCTGTAGCGTATAAATCCCGGCTTTCACTCTTTTATGTGCAGGCTAACGATAGGGGCAATGTGTGGGATAAAAACAGCTGACACGGGAGTCTGGGCTCTGTCTCTCTTTGTCCTTGGTCTCTAAATGCTGCCTCTGCTAGATTTATTTGATTTTTTTGCCAAGCAGACAGCTCCATGCAATGACAGCAGAGAGCTCCTGGGACCTGACAGATGTTGCAGACTTCACCGGATCTGCAGTTCTCACGCTCACGCAACTTGCCGAGCTCCTTAGGCTTCAGCAATTTCATCACGAGCCTCCAGATTAAACCGCTTCTTCCTTCCTCTCCAAGCTTTGACACAAAAACGGGTTTGGTGGCACGTCGTCTGCCTTAATGCACAGGCCCCAGTTCATGCAGAGACTTGTGTAAACTTGGCTTTGCCGAAATAAAATAGTTTTTGAAGCAACAATACTAATGTAACGAGCTCTACCAACAATTCCATCTCCTGAGGGATCCGAAAACTCTGGGCTGAGCTAAAAGAAACTGGGAGGTGCAATACGTCTTCTAAAAATGGGCTTTTGATCTCATTTCCTATTGTCAAATGTAACCCATTCTTGCAGATATTGTAAGATCCTTCTCTGCATTCCTGACATACAGCCCAGGGCTTATTTTACTTGCTACTTGAAGTGCTAGGTGCTGGCCAACAGAATGAAGTGTGGACACCTGAAAACTGCCTGTGATCCGAGAGGAACCCTGATTCCTTCTAGGGAAGGGAAACTTGCACTGACGACATGTGAAAACAGGGATCTTCATCTGTGGTCTGGTGACCTGCAGAGTGAAACCGAACAGTGGGAGACAAGGGGATTGGGAGGGACAGCTCTGCCTCTCCCAGACAAGGGAAAATTGGAATTGCTGTTGAGTGAATAATTCACTGACTCTTGACTACCTTTTATCTTGTGCCAGTAGGATTGCCTCTGCCCCCTGGTCTTCGTTTAGCTTATGCCTTTCAGCAGCATTTCTCAAACCAGGGGTCCCAACCCAAAGGGGGGGTCTCAAGTATATTGTAAGCAGTTGTGAAAGCAGCGGCTGCTGGCTGGGCACCAAGCTCTGAAGGCAGAGCCGTCACCAGCAGCAGTGCAGAAGTAAGGGTGCCATGGTGTGGTATTAGGTTTCAGAGAGGTAGCCGTGTTAGCCTGTATCAGTAAAAACAATGAGGAGTCCTTGTGGCACCTTAGAGACTAACACATTTATTTGGGCATAAGCTTTTGTGGGCTATAACCCACTTCGTCAAAGGCATGGAGTGGAAAATACAGTAAGCAGGTATAAATACACAGCACAGGAAAAGATGGGAGTTGCCTCACCAAGGGAGGGGGTCAGTGCTAATGAGGCCAATTCAATTAGGGTGGAAGTGGCCTATTCCCAACAGTTGACAAGAAGGGGTGACTATCAACAGAGGGAAATTTACTTTTTGTAGAGCTAACGAGGCCAATTCAATCATAGTGGATGTGGCCCATTCCCAACAGTTGACAAGAAGGTAAATTAGGCCTGAATTAAGACTGGGAGTGGCTGGGTCACTACAAAATATTATTTTCCCTCTGTGGCTACTCACACCTTCTTGTCGACTGTTGGGAATGGGCCACATTCACTTGTGTAGCTTTGCCACTTGTCTGTACAGAGAACTTCGTCTGTCTATCCTGTCTTGCAGCTGGTATGACTGAATAGAAAAGAAAGGCCCTGACATCTTTGCAGCAAGGAAGCACAACTGTGGAGGAGTTCAGTTTACTGATTTGCAAATGTCATTTGATTTCCATAGCAAAGTGAATGACGTAGCAGAGCAGGGCGCTGGCTGGGAAGAGCCCATTGTATCCGATTCTGAACAGTCTAATATTGCGCCATCCCCAGCCTGGAAATGTAGCCAGAGGAGACCTGCCCGGCCCCTCAATGTTTGCAGGGTTCAGGCAGCCTGACAGGAGAACTAATAATCTTCATGGGGAAGCAGTGTTGGGAGTAAGAGCCCAAAGCCGACAACAGGCCGAGCATGGGCCAAAAGAGATGGTGAACCAGTCGTGCAGGGGCATTAGGTGGGCCAGTGAGACACGGGAGGGGAATAAAGGGTCTGGGATTCTGGTGTTGCCTCCGGCTGAGGAAGAGAAGAGGTGGCTTCAGGGAAGCGCTGCCTTGTCATTCTGTCAGGGCATGTGAGGAGGGTGGGGTGGATACTTGTGCACTGATGTGATGTCCCGTGGCTAATGTACTGAGCATAACGCTGCCAGTGAGGGCTATTCTTCTCTCACCGGTTTGCAGAGACTTTCCATTCTCAGCTAGTTTAGTGCCTTGCAGGAACAAAACATGCTCAGCCATTTCCTCTGCCCCCCTTTCCCAGAACACGGTCACCTTTCCTTTCCGGGGGGGACGGTGCAAGCTGAGCGGCTGGCGACAAGCACCGCTGTCTGCAAATGGGTGATATTTCTGATGTATTGACTTGTAAATTGGTACCTGGTATAAACTCTGCCCAGGGGTTAAATGCTTCCTTGTTCCTGGATCAGTTAGATTCCAGCAAACATTTTGCTCTTCCTTGGCAAGCTGCTAACCTCGTCAGACAGTTATAACAATGCTTCCTGGCCCGACTGAAACGCGGAGATACAGTGAGGTGGAGTTCAGGGGGTCAGTCGATAGAGCACTGAAGCATGGGCCTCATATGGCTGACTTCATAAAAGTGTGAATAAATGAAGTATCAGAGGGGTAGCCGTGTTAGTCTGGATCTGTAAAAAGCAACAGAGAGTTCTATGGCCCCTTTAAGACTAACAGATGTATTGGAGCATAAGCTTTCGTGGGTAAATACCCACTTCGTCAGACGTATTCACCCACGAAAGCTTATGCTCCAATACATCTGTTAGTCTTAAAGGTGCCACAGGACTCTCTGTTGCTGAATAAATGAAGTCTTCTACTGTTCACCCAAGAACAGAAGCGTGTGTGTGTGTGTGTGTGTGTACAAGATTGCATACACAGACCTACAGCATTTCAAAAGCCTGTATGGCTGGCAGGGTGGCAGAACCCACCCACCTGCCTGGCTTAGAGTGGGTTCCCTTCCCTTGGAGGCACTCAGAGCTTTGTGGAAGGGAGGGACTTGGTGCAGAAGGCTGTGTGAGACCCTCCCATGGTCCGTGCAGTACTCAGCTAGCATTCAGACAGAGCTTTCCATGGTACACTTGGGTGCTGCAGTGGCCCCCAGACAAGAGCCTCACTGCATGTTTGAAGTCTTCTAGTAACTGCACCTCCCTGTTTGTCCTCCACCTCCTTCCCCACTCATCGGTTCTCCCACTGCCAGAGCCCTGCCATCCGCCTGCCTGCTGGGAAGGGCCCGCAGTGACTTTGTTAGTATTACAGTAGAATCTAAAGGCTCCGATGAGATTGGGACCTGACTGTATGAGGGGTGGCACATACATATAATGTGCCTGACCTGAAGAGCTTACATAGGAACATAGCAATTGTCCAGCTGATTTGCTCCGGGGTCCCATCTCCAGCAGTGACTGGCACCACCTGCTTCAGAGGAAGGGGCAGGAAAAGCTGCCGTTGGCACTTGTGGGATAATCTGCCCCAACCCCTAATGTTTAGAGATTGGCTTATGCCCTGAAGCATGAGGTTTTCTCTCCATTCCAAATCTCTCTATCCGCACTCCGTATTCTAACTGGATATTCTTATCTACAGAGATGTGCGGTCCCTCTTTGACTCTTACTAAGAGCTTGGTCTCAGCAGCTTCATGTGGCAATGAGTTCCGCAGTCCAATGATGAGTTGTGTGAAAAACTATTGCCTTTCATCTGTTTTGAATTTGCCATTTTTCAGTCTCACGGACTGTCCCCTTGTTCTTGTGCTGTGGGACAAGGACAACAGAAGCTCCAGATCTCTCATCTCTAGACCGGCCACTATTTGATAAACTTTTATCAGGGCTCCCCTTGTCCATCTCCTTTCTCAGGTAACTATCCCAGTCTTTTCAGTCTCTCTTCATCTGAGAATTTTTCCAGGGCTTTAGTCATTCTAATCTAAATAGACAAAGGGTGGTTCTCCACTTTTTACAGAAGGGGAATTGAGGCACAGAGAGTGAGTCCAGGGACACAGAGTGAGGCTTTTGCAGAGCTGGGAGAAGGACCCAGATCATGTGAAGCCCTGGGAAGTAGCTAAGCCAATGGCAGCATTCCTCTTCCAGAAGAGACATTAGGACATTGTAAGTAATACAGGACCCAGAGTTTAAATCCATCCAGGCTTGAAATGAAGCGGTGGGTGTGGTAACTGCATCTGTTAGCTCTGGTAGCGTATGGAAGTGAGGATGAATTCTGAGGGGTGGTAATTGATGGGCTGAGCTTTGAAATGAGCACACACATGCTTTGAAATGAGCATGTGGATGTTGTACTCTACATAGGGGCGTATTATAACTTCTGTGCCCACCTTGTAATGAACTGGGTGATAAATAGCGTGCAAGGTTATTATGGGGCCCGTGTGCACAAAGTAATAAATAGAGTTGTAATGAATTCAATTTGTTATAATGAATGCAGGGATGGTGTAATGAGTGTGTGTGTGCTGTGGGGATTAGGACACTGGGGTGATGAGTATTGTCTACGCACCATGATAAAAAGCCTATCTCCAATACATATGTCCAAAACTAATTTAAGATTGAGAGCAGCTTATTAAAAATGAGGAGAGGAAATTGTCAGGGATCTATTTAGAAACCCCCACCCCAGTTCACACTTCCTGTCAGCATTGCCTAGCACTGGGCAGAGCTATGTGGGCAAAAGGGGTAAACAGGGAGGTGGCAAAATTTTGCAGATGATACAAAACTACTCAAGATAGTCAAGTCCCAGGCAGACTGCGAAGAGCTACAAAGGGATCTCACAAAACTGGGTGACTGGGGAACAAAATGGCAAATGAAATTCAATGTTGATAAATGCAAAGTGATGCACATTGGAAAACATATTCCCAACTATACATATAAAATGATGGGGTCTAAATTAGCTGTTACCACTCAAGAAAGAGATCTTGGCGTCATTGTGAATAGTTCTCTGAAAACATCCACTCAATGTGCAGCCGCAGTCAAAAAATCCAACAGAATGTTGGGAATCATTAAGAAAGGGATAGATAGAAAATATCATGTTGCCTCCATATAAATCCATGGTACACCCACATCTTGAATACTGCGTGGAGATGTGGTCGCCCCGTCTCAAAAAAGATCTATTGGAATTGTAAAAGGTTCAGAAAAGGGCAACTAAAATGATAAGGGTATGGAACGGCTTCTGTATGAGGAGAGATTAATAAGACTGGGACTTTTCAGCTTGAAAAAGAGACGATTAATGAGGGATATGATAGAGATCTATAGCACCATGATTGGTGTGGAGAAAGTAAATAAGGAAGTGTTATTTACTCCTTCCAATAACAGAAGAACTAGGGGTCACCAAATGAAATTAATAGGCAGCAGGTTTAAAACAAACAAAAGGAAGTATTTTTTCACACAATGCACAGTCAACCTGTGGAACTCCTTGCCAGAGGATGTTGTGAAGGCCAAGACTGTAACAGAGTTCAAAAAAGAACTAGATACATTCGTGGAGGCTAGGTCCATCAATGGCTATTAGCCAGGCTGGGCAGGGATGGTGTCCCTACCCTCTCTTTGCCAGAAGCTGGGAATGGGCAACAGGGGATGGATCACTTGATAATTACCTGTTCTGTTCATTCCCTCTGGGGCACGTGGCACTGGCCACTGTCAGAAGGCAGGATACTGGGCTAGATGGACCTTTGGTCTGACCGAGTATGGCCGATCTTATGTTTTTATGTCTTAGCCCCTGGCAAAAAGCCTTTGTCACAGTCACAGGGGTAGCTGCACCTCTACCCCACTCAGGCTTCTCTGAGCTCTTCCCCTCAGGTGATAGGCTCCTGCCTTTCCTGCCACGCAATTCCCCCACTCTGGGACCCGGCTACTGCACTCTATGTCTGCCAGCTGCTCAGCGCCCTGCAGGTGCAGCTGGGTTCTGGGCCCTGGTGTCTTCTCCCCCCGGGAAGCTAGTGCCAGTGGCAGTGAGCAATGGGCCCTTAGAGAAAAGTGTGGTCCTTACCTACCGCCCCATAAAGGCAACCTCATTAGACCTCACCTCTCCAGCCATCGCCATGGGTTCCTGCGTCTGAGTGTCTGCTCCCCGCTTGCACTCCCAAGAGAGCATCCTTAAACCCTCCAGGGTTCACTGGCTTTGTCCTTCCTCTCTAATGGCTGGCAGGAGACTAGAGCTAGGAGTTCTGGCATTGTCCCTCAGCACTCTGAAGGGGGCTGGTAGGGGACCTTTGAACTCTCTTTTCTGCCAGGACCACTCCAGATGCTTCACTTAAACACTTGTATACGGAAAGAAGGCCAGAGCCAGGTCAACATACAGTATCAAACTATCGCAGCCAGCTCCACATTCCTCATGCCCTGCCCTTCAGAGACAAACTGTCTCCCCAGAGAAGCAGTCCCTGCTTTGGAACATCCCAAGTGAATCGCTGGCTTCAGGAGCGGATCAATGGGAACCAAAGGAATCAATCTCACCCAGCTGGATTCTTTGCTCTTTTCCAAGCTCAGTTTTTGGCAGGAGATTTTTGCAACTCTGGAGAGAGGGAGCTGGACGCTCCAGTTCCCTTCTTGAATAAAATGGGGCAGGTCACCCAGCATCAGCGGCTCCCCAGAATACAATGCAAAGCCCTAACTGCACTCGGGTTCCAATTCTGACCCAGACAAACGGCTTTGTGTTAAATGCTCTTACGCAGTAGCTGGAAGTGCCATCCAGCAGCTGCTTTGCTGACGTCCCTGAAGCCGAACGCCCCTGTTGTCTCATTTTCCCTCAGTTCATTTCCCGTATCTCTGAGCAATTTGTCTCTGTGTGATGAAGCCATTAGATGTTGTAAGCACTAATAAATGCACTCTCGGATTTCTTTAGGGGGCAAATTGGCTTCCTCAGAACAGGGTCTAAGTTTTACTTTTATCCTGCGTTATCAAGGAAAGAATCCCCAAGCCCCATTGAAAATTGATGATCTTTGCTTCTGCCTCTTTATATTTTATTCTCTTTCATTAGATCAAACTAGTTTTTCTTTTAATGCTGGCCAATATGCCTTGTGGAATATACACTAAATTATGCTAACGGATTCCTGCCGTAGGTAAACAGAGGAAACTAATTATCTATTGTTATGTTGTGGAAAAAGAACACACACACACACACACACACACCCTGCCATGTCGCACTTGGTCTCAGCTAGGGTTGTGCGGGGTGGATCGGCAGGAATAATGCCAGGGTCGGTTCCGTTCATGTTAGATCACTTGGTCTCGCTTCCACTGGCCCGACCTCTGGAAGGGAACAGGTGTAGCAGGAGGTTTGCCAGCTTTAATGGAGAGGCGCTGCCGCTGTAGGACAGCAGACGCTCCTGTGTCCAGGGCTGAGCCCAACAAAGCCACAGTCTGTCTCCCAGGCTGTGGAGTCCAGGCAAGGCTTGGGGAGCTGAGAATCCAGCCACAAAGGCTCAGCAGGGCTCTTCCCTCTTCAGCAGGCAGCTGAAACCAGCACAGGTGTCAGGAGCGAGTTTCTTGTAAATGGTTAGTGCCCTTACAAAGAGGGACCGACAGTGCTGGTTAGAGCTAGGCAGAGCGCAGGGAGGGGCTGGCTACACTTCCCACTCGCAGCTCTGCTGGTGCACCTCATTCCTGACCAGTTCTCCCGGTACAGCGCTTAACACAGACGCCCCACAGCACTGGCTTGGCACCCGCTGCTACGCTGGGCCTAGGCTCTCTGAGAGGGGCCGGTTGTGCTGACGAGTAATCGAAGTGCTGTCGAGCTTTGTGCTATGAGCAAGCCTCCAACTTGTGTTTCTTTTCCTGGTAACCAAAGTGTGTGGTTAAATCACGTGTTATTCAGAACAAATAAGGGCCACGTTCTGGGGGCTCTCTCTGGCCTTGGTCCCCTTTCTTACCCCTACATCTGAATGGCCATTTCCTTTATCATAACCTGACAGGGAACCTGGCTTGACTGCAGTAGCCTTTCCCCTCACAGATCTTTCTAGCTGACATTTTGCTGGACTTTCATTCTTTGTCCCGCTCTGGAAGCGGCTGGTGGGGGCCAGGGATATGCGGATTATTATTTAATGTGCGTTACTGTGGTAGTGGCTAAGGACCAGCCAAGGATGGGGCCCCAATGCACCGGGCATTGTGCAAACAGAGTAGAAGACAGTCTTTGCCCTGAAGAATAAATAACAGCCCTCTGGGGTGTGGCTAAGATGTGCATTCCCCAGGTTCTAGCTAGTCCCCTCGGGAGTCGTGTAAATGCAATATATAATCTTTATCCTTCAAAAATTCACTGCATGGTATTGAGTCACATTTCAGAAACGTCGTCCCCTCCAGCTTTCTACTAGACCTGATCTAACTACTAGCTGGGGACCACTCATCCCTCTCTTTCCTCACTGCAAACGGGTGGTGCTTTCCCTCAATCTGTTCGCTGTAGGGAATGATTCTTACCAATGTAGCAGGCAGATGGGTGTGCCATGCTGCCTTGGCTATTACATAGCCAGGTGGTGTGATTGGTCACCCAAGTCGTGTGGTATGGCATCTGTTCCCTGATTGGGTGTTGTAACTCTGATTAAACAGGAGCCTTGGGCGGTGGCTTCCCTCCGGGGAGGGTGGGGGGCATGTTACGGAGCTGCAAACCCAGGGCAGTGTAAACCCTTTCTTGTCCCTTCATGCACTGGGGAGAGTGCCCTGTTTGGTGTTTACAGGGGGCTACACGCAGCTTTACGGAGCGCTGGGCTCTTTCCCGAGGGAGAGGGAGGGACAGGCATCAACCGGATTCACTGGCTGCCTCATGGAGTTTGCTTTGGGGACATTCTCCCCGAGTTCCTGCTGTGGTTGCTGAGACCAGCCCCCTGGTGCTGCTGCTTTCTCCAGGCACTTGGAAATCAAAGCTTTGATCTTGACTATTTCCCTGGCCGGTCACTGAATCTTGCCGTGCGGTTTGCTCTGGCAGTATGCCTGAAAACCCAGTTTCTGTGGCAAAGCTTTTCCTCCTGAGCGGTGTGTAACCACACCCGGCCGAGGCCTCCAAGACATGGGAGTTAATTGTGTTCTGTCGATATCCTGGGGCCTGTCAGCTGTGTCAGATTTAACGCCAGGATGGGTGGGGGTGGGAATGCTCCTCCATTACTCACCCTGGCTGAATGAGGTTTCAGTTTTATTATCTCCGGAACTAGCCAGTGTCTGGAATGTTCTGATTGAAGCCATTTGAAAACATGACAACATCCTCAGGACAAGGGGTGGCTAATCTCATGGAGCCAGAATGCATTAGCTACGTGCTGCGTACAGCGAGGAAAATGCAATTAACGCATTCCCGAGGACAGATGTCGTCCTACATAGGGGACACTGCAATGAAGACATCTGCAGAAGCCTAATGAAAATAAATGATCAGTTTGAAATATTCCTCCAATCAATAACGGCGCCTAAGCTGCCCCCACTTCTCCCCCGTCCTCAGACACCTACATCTAATGACAGTCACTTTGACCAGCTGCATTGTGTGATTTATACAACAGAGGGCCTGGGATGGCTCAGAATAGCTGAACAGCTGTTTGGAAATGAACATGGAAAGGTAACAATACAATATAAGAACAGGGAGGTTTGCACAGAGCTCTGTCCCTGCTACCACCTGCCCAGCGGTCTTCCATTCCTCTGTCCCCCCTCTTCCCCACTTCCTAGCTAAGATCGCCATCACAGCAACGTTTGCCTTGTAACTGTGCAGAGAGAGTCATTCTGGGTGTGCTAAAGTCCTGCCTGATGCTGACGGAATAAGGGTGCTGAGTTTTGGTGCGGCCTCTAGGCTGTAGTCTCAGGTCTTACTGCCAACTGGCCCTGCAGATAGTCTGTTACCCTCATGAACAATGAGGAGACCTCACAGCTGCCAGATCTGTGCATGTGCAGCGTGGAGGCATGAGGTGTATAAGTACCAAGTGTGCTGAAGATTCAGGCTCCTTGAAACAAGTGTTGCCTGGTTGGGGTGATGTCATGGAGGGTTATGGTAACCCACCCTCTGCAGTCGATATTTATAAACTACCCCCTTGGAATGAAATCTGCGGGTGGCATCTGTGTGGCTGTAGGACGGGAATGGGGGATGTGCCCTGGGGCCTGACGCTGACTCTCAGGTTGCCCAGGGTGAGAGTGTTGGGGTGAAATCCTCATGCTCCCTTGCAAAGCTTGAGTAACTGGACTTTGTGCAGCGGGCTGGAGGTGGAACATAAACCAGCCCAGCCTCCCCATGGTGGCCGTTATGACAGCCCAGAGAGACACTGTGAGCTGTCTGGGCCAGCGGCTGTCATTTGTTATACGGGTGTATCTGTATGACTCTAGCACTGTGGGGCTCTGCTTTGGCTGGGGTCTCTGGCTGCTGTCTTGCTATAAACAAGGATGGCCCTAGTGAGCAAGGCCTGCTGCCTGCCCGTGCTTGTGGAGAAGACTGCTGAAGTTGTAATTGTGTCCCAACCTAACCTGACAGCAGTTGAGTTCCCGCAGGCCTTGGGGGGTCGGCTCCAAGCTCTCTGAGGTGGGCTCTGTGCCTTCCCCATACACTTGCGGCTGTAAGTGGAGCCTCTGCCATTGTATGGTGGCAAGACGTAGGATGCTAAGCAGAAGCTGCGCTGCAGGAGGTGAGAAATGTCTGACCTACATGTTCTCTGCGGGTATAAACCCGAACCTCTATCCCCGCCAAGACTGCTCTTCCAATGAACTCCAACTGCAAAGCCGGCCATAGGTTCTAACTCTCCTTCCCACACGTGCCACAACCAGGACTTCCCTTAGTTCAAATGTCCAGACAGGATTTCAGCTCACTTCCAGCTGCGCTTTGAGACACCAGCCAGATACAGCCGGCTCAGCCCCGGCGAGCGCTCAGCTGAAATGAAGTTTACCAAATGTAGTTGATTGCATGAGCATCTCGGCGACAGCTGGGATCAGAGCAAAAGGCCATGCAACAAAATCCATCCTGGTGACATGTCGCTTTAGGATATTTCCCCTGTGATTAAAGTGCCATCACCTCTTTATTTTCTGCATGTGCTGAGGGCTGAGCCAGTCTGATTACATCCCCCACTGATAGGGCTGAAAAATCAGCACCATGGACAGATCGGACACTTCCAATCAACCCTTCTATCTCGGTGCAAGGGGGGAAATGTTCCTCACCACCGGTTTGACAAGAAACAGTAACTTCTTGCTCTCTGAAATGATATTTTATGGCTTTCTTCTCTAACTAAACTGCATCCTGCTTGAAAATAAAATCCTGTATGCTGCTGTCTTGTAACCAGTGCTCCTGTTTTTAAGATGAAATCAGAAAAGAACATAGTAATCCCTCCGTGCAGGTAGATATCAATGCATGGGAGTCATCCGGCATGCCTGCTTACTGTGTGTAATATTCAAAGCTCTCAGACTTTCCCTGTGATTTTTTTTCCTTTTTATTCCCAGTTCCTCACTGACAAGAGAAGTCTGACAAAATTTTGATCTGAGCCTATACATCCTCTTTATCCTTTTTCATCCTTTGGCACTGCTTTAAAAGCCACCATGTACTAATCCACTGCAGACCCACATCAAAATACATTCTTTTCCACACTGACACCACTAATAAATGTCAAGCAGATAGACTGCACCTCATCCGATGTTTATTCCATGAATCTCTGTGCTGAACTTGCACTGAGTACAATTGAGCCTGTATATATTTATCCAGTGATCAAGACTTCTTAGAGGAGAAGTGAGATGTAGGAAGATTCCTCCTTTGCATTCTGATATGACTGATATAAACAGCTGAATAATTCATAATCAATAGACTGCTTACAAAACACAACCCTATTACAAATTCACACGTGCCCAAAGGGGCTGCTATCCTGGGTAGTGCAATCTCTATTTGTTTTCATACATTAAGCTCATGGAAACCTAAGCCGTTTAGTTCTAGGAAATTATTTTCCTGTGATGTCACATTAGTAATCTTGGCCCAAATTAATTTATTTTGATTTTTGCTTCTCTGCAATAATACCGCACCCATCCAACACTGTGGACACCCTTTAAAATACACAAAGAAATAAACAGGCCATCAGTTACTCCAGCTCACATAAAGCAGTTACAACATGGATATAACAAAGTGACAAACTCCCCCCTTCTCACAAACTCAGCCTATAACAGTCTGTGGGGAAAGCAAGCGAACCAGAAATCGATGCCTGTTTGCAGAGGGGCGTCGTGTGGGTCTTACTATTTATCACTTTTATTGATCTTCCGCCCCCAAGTGCCTGTAGTCTAAGGATCTCCATTCCCGCTGCCCTTCAACGGGATGCTGGGGGTTATTCCAAGACAGTGTTAGACGCCTGCTTCCCTCCCCCAACATACATACACCCTCCCTCCCTTCACAGCACACACCAGCTCTCCCCGCCCCCCTGCGGCACAAGCGCCTCGCTCCTCTTTGTCCCAACATAGCAAGGGTTGAGTGTTAATAAAAACCTACTGTCCTGGCCACTCCCCCCTAAAGAGGGTTACAGAGAAATCACTTGTGCGCAGCTTCCTGGAGCCATGGAGCAAGAATCTACCCAGACACAGCAAACAGCTGGGAAGTCCCTTGGTGCCTGCTGGGTACGAAGGTCAAGAATGTCTAGCTGGATACAGCAGACTGACAGCAGGGCAGGGCTGTGCTCTCCTTGGGTCCAGGCAGGATTCAGTGCTGCTGCTTGCTTGGCTCCAGGACCAGCATCCTTTCCAGGTGTAGCACAGAATCGGTGTGTAACTAAAACCCTCTGCAGACATGGTGCTCACGGTGCAGCTATCAGGGGAGAAAGCTGTGTCTTTCCAAGTGTTTCTGCTCCATGTTATTCAACATGTCACACTCGCACACACGCGTGCACACACGCGTGCACACACACACGCACACACACTGTCCAAAGAGCGCTTGCATTCTCCCTGTTTTTCTTGGGCTCACAGAGCAACAGCCCAGGAGATCTAAGTTACTGGCCATCAGCTAAGCCTACTCCCCCCTCCGCAGAGCATCTCCAAGGTGTTCAGCCATCTCCGAGCTCATTTCATACCTCATCCATTGAGTGACTGGGGTGTAACCGAGCTCCCTGCTCCTGTACGTTCGCTGGGCAGCGCCGTTGTGTTAGAAGTAACGGAGTGGGATCACGCACACTCCTTGGCAGTTATCTGGGCCTGTTTCAAACCACCGTGCTCAGCCCAGGACATTTATTTCTCAAGAGCCGCCCAGCTGAGACCCCGCGCAGCCTCCGAGAGCGGAGTCCCAGCTCCTCAGCCGCATCCCGCCTGATCCCAAGGGCTGGGCTGGGCAGTCGGTATCATGGCAAGAGGCTACGCCTGTGCCCCTGGCATGAGCAGGCCAAGCCCGGCCAGGCTGCAGTGGGGGAGGGCAGAATGCCCAGAACGGGCCTGGCAATCCAGCCCCCAGCAAACGCTGAGAGTGCGTCTGTCTGGGGAGGGGCACCAGAAGCTGCCTGCCGAGGAAGCAGCTCGGTTCCATCTGCCAGGCCTGGCCGAGGGTCCGGGGTGGGTGTGCAAAGCAGGGCCCGCTGCTCGGTGACCGGGGAGAGCGCCAGGGCTGGCCTGCCCCGCAGGGACATTGGGCAACGCCCGAGGCTGTTACCCAGCACCCGCCCTGGCAGGTCCTGCCTGTTCTCAGCAGGAAAAGACCTTCTGCCAAGAGCTGTCGCCCTGCCCATAAGAACAGGGAGAGGCCATCTGCTGTCTTGTCGTAATCCCTCCATCCGGCCCGCTCCAGCAGCGCAAAGCCAGGTGCCTCCTCAGCTCCTTTGCTATGATTTACTCTTTGCAGTATGCTGGGGCGAGAGGCCCCGTTGCATGGGCCCTGTGCGGACACCTAATCAGGGCCAGTCCCTGCCGCAAAGAGCTGGCAGGCTAAGGGGCAGGGCAGACACAAGTGGGAGAAAGTATTTTGCCCATTTCATGCAGGGGAAAGCGACAAGGCTGTGGTCACACAAGGAGTCCGTGGCAGAGCTGAGACTAGATGCCAGTTCTCCGGAGCCGCCAGCCAGTGCCGCCTCCAGAAGGCCAAGCTGCATTTCACGGCCTGCTCTCCCATCCAGTCGCCCTCCCTGGCAAGGTGGCAGCGTCACTCCTTAGCAGGATGACATCCAGCTGAATTCAGCTGCCATGCCCACCGGGCAGACCCAAGGCGTTCAGCGGTAGCAAAGATCCTCTCTCACAATGGGCCCTGAGCTCCAGCTCCAAGCCCCCGCCAAGCTCCTGCGTGTTGGGTCAGGCCTGTGTTAACCCAGCCTTGCCCTGGTGGAGGGTGACGCCTGGGGAAGTGGATGCGGGGGGGAGAGGCAGCAGCTGTTGCTTGGTGCACGTCTGGGTGACATGACCGGAGAACACGTTCCTCTCCCTTTGTTATTCCCAATGCCCTGCTGTAAGGCCTGCTCCCCTCCCTGCAAAGCGCAGGGCCAGGGTTTGGGTCGGAGCTGTGAGGGACTCGGTGAGTGGGGGAAGGGAGCTGCAGCTAGCCAAGGGCATCCGGCAGGAATGGCAGGGCTGGCTGAGGGCCAAATCCCGGCCGAATGTTCCTAGATACTCCAGCAGGCGCCAAGGGAAACGTTTCCCCCGATACTGGGCAGCGTCACGCGCCCAGTGTAAATCACCGTTAATGCCAAGAAAACCCAGCCTGCCTAATCTGGGCTGTTCGGTTCAGGTTCGTATCCCTCTGTCACCCTGCAATATTGTACATGAAGCGTTGTGACGAATATCTGTCACTGGTGGTTCCTTCTGTCTCCCGCGGGAACAGCTGTGTGCTGCGCTGTGGTTTGTTTGGGTAGGGATTTAAAACCCGGTGCTCGGCGTTCATTAAAGACAGCTGGTTGGAGAAACATGCCTGGCACTTGCAGCAGGAGGTGTGGGATCATCCTTCATTCCCGCCGGCATTTGTTCCAGAGCCCCCAAGAAAGTTCTGCCTCGGAGTCTGCTCACGCTCCTGTCGGCGTCTACAGATATATTCCAGCCTCCCCATCCCCCGCCTTGGCTGTATGAAAACCGCCTCCAAGGGAGGCCGTCTGTGTTCCAAGCCCTTTGGTGCTGCTGGCCCAGCAGCCGCGCTGAAAATGAAGATGCTGTTAAACTTTGCCCTCCTGTCCCTTTCTCCATAGCGATCTGGGAAATGCCGGCATTTGAGACAAGTTCTGATCACGCTCTGTGCACACATAGCCTGCAATTTGTTCCAGCTTGGAAATTACTAAGTAATTGTCTGGGTGGGAGGGTCCTTTCTGGGCTAGGTATGGCTACATTGCAATAAAAGACCCTTGGCTGGCCCAGGTCAGCTGACTCATGCTAGCAGGGCCCCCATGAGGGGGGAGGGTCCCAGAGCCCTGGCTCTGAACATCTCCACTGCCCCCGAGCCTTGGCCAGCCTCGGCCATGTGGTGAGTCTGGTACCGCAGTGCAGCTGTACCCTTAGTGCAAAGATTATACAAGCAGGCGATTAATTTTTTTTAGAGTGACTTCATGCTCGCTGATTCGGGTGGGGATTGTTTAAAAATAAGTTGCCATTCAAAAATGTTCTGTTTTTACATGCTGACTGTTAAATTGTTCATCAAATCTCCCCTCGTTAATTATCCTGTTTTACAGGAGACAATAACAGCGGGATGCACTAAAGCCTAATTTAGTTCTTCGTTCATGGTTAAAATACCTTGAACAATTTACTCTCCCACTTACACATGGTTTATAGAATGCAGGGGTTGTACCCGGTGGCTGTACTGTAATATTCATGTGCAAATGCAGAGAATCATCTTTCCACATCTGTCTCTAATTCACCACCTTCTCCTGGCATCGCCCTTTTTTGTGACTAAAATGAAATGTATAAAAACAAACGAAAGCTCCCGAGACATGAAATGCCAGAGCCTGTGTCACGGCACAATGCTAATGCTGAGGAATCCAGCAGCTGAAGTGAAGGGGTCTTGAAGCCAGGAGCAAAGCGCTCCTCAGGATTGAGCCCACATGACCAGATGTCCCCAGGTACTGAGCACCCTCACCTCCTGCTGACTTACAAAAACCAGGCCCATCATTTCTCTGGCAACCTTTATTCAGCCATATTGCTTATCTGTAGGGCCAGATTCTCAGCTGCTGTAAATTGGCATATCTCCATTGAAGTTAATGGAGCTGCACTGATTTTCACCAGCTAAAGACCTGGTAAATTGTCTAGTCCTCTTTTACTCATTGTACTTGAATGTACAATACTGACTCTTTGTTATTTTGAGCGATGCCGTATTCATGCAGAGTGCCCAGCGTGGCACAGCTCGTGTTGTGGCAGACACCCCAGCAAAGGCAGCGCTGTGTGTATGGATTGGATTGGGGTTTTTCCATTGTGTCTGTAACATGTACTTGGGTAGCGATGTCTTTCCCTCCCTTCTGCAGCCCCACCCATGTTATAAATAATAATTAAAAACATCCACTTCTGCAAGTTGCTAGCAAAAGTAATTTGCATTAAATGGCCATTGTGTGGCAGACTGTAAATTGACAGTGATGGGTCTGTTCAGAGAAGAAAGTTTATTTTCAGAAGTTTGATTCATTATGGCCACATCACATTTTGACAGCACGTGATGTGACGTTTGACACATCACATTTCCATGCAAGACAATGTAACGATTTAATGTACAACTCTGCTTTATACAGCAACACAGTGTGTCAACATCTGAAAACAAATTAAAGAGCTGAGATCCACCCCAATCTTACCAGGCAATGCAATTAATACATCCTAAAGATGAAAATGTAACAGACCCTTGGAAAACCTTCTTTCTTCTTCGCAGACAAATGCAGCAGTTCTCATAGCGCTTTAGAAAACAAGATTCAGACATCACCAATTTAGACATAAACCTGAGGACCTGGCCCAAGTGCAGATATTAAACATACCATCACATATTTTAACAGAAAATGGAAAACTTTCAGGAAGCTGTAAAACTGCTATGTATCAAATGGTCTGCCCTACTGAGACTGCTGTCCTCAGGGCACCCCTGGCTTGGCTAACAAATACAAAGGGCCAAATTCCGCCCTGCTGGAAAGTGGTCGCGTGGACCAGTGGCCAGGCACTGGACTGTACTCAGGAGATCTGGAGCGCATCTCTGTCACTGCTTGGCTTTGTGACTCTGGGTGAGTCTGTTCTCTCTGACCCTTTGCCTGTCTTATTGGCTAGACAGGCAAATACCACCTATGTGACGGGGGAAGGACCTTCAGTTGGTGGGTGAAATTATTAATTCTGTGTAGCAAGGAGAGAGATTCAAAGCCTACCCTTGTGCACCCCCGGAACTCCAGGATCTCTCTTGGGCAGTTGAGTGGGGTTGCTTTCTTATTGTTTTGCCAAAAGCTATTTTAATGCGAGCAACTGCATTTCCTGACCCTGACTGATAGACTGTGGAGCTCAAAGGGATCTTCCCAAATGGCAGGTATTTGGTGAGTCCCCTCCACTTAGGCATGACATTTTGCCACGTGTTTCTAATGCGATGAGTGAAGTGTACGGGCTACACCACTGCAATGGCCGTTCTGCATTCCGGTCAATTCCAGCACGAATGTCCCTCGCTGGTAATGTCAGGACTGAGACTTCCAAGGCTCCAAATGAGAAGGACTCAGGACGTGTCTTGTGTGGCTGGGGAGTTGCATAACATGCTTCAGCCTCCCGAAAAGGCCAGGTCTGATCTGGCTCATGTGATTTCCTCTCCCAGCAGGGCACATGCTGAATCAGTCCTGCGATGTTTTCATTCATGGAGAGTGCGAGGGGACGCCAAAACCACAGCTGCTGTTTGAAACGACTACAGCTTACTGTGCCGCGTTGGAGGGGCTTCCCGCAGTCTAGATGCCAGCGTTGCCCAGCCACAGGATATGGTGGGAAATCGAACATGGAATTATTCTGGCAGGACTAGGACTTCAGCAGATCCGATGTCTTCGTTACCAGTCCCTTGAGCCACAGCTGGAAGACCATCAGAGTTCTTGGAACTTGTCAAGTTAACGACCTGCTTAACATGTGTATTTGCAACCTGAGGACTTGAGACTGCAGCTCATGGGCTTTTCCTACCTACGTTCCTCTTTTTTTCCAGTGTACTTGGGATGGTGCCATTGCGCAGTTACTGGAGAGGGAGTGAGCAAATGTGTGTGACCCTGCTGTACCTGTACCGCACAAACCCCAGAGACCTGAAAGGGGAGAGTGTTCCCGTCCTGGTTGCCAGCCTGAGCCTCACATCTGCAGGGCAAGGTTAGAGCAGCAATAAATTAACACAACTAAACCAATAGCAGGCACAACGTGATAGCTGTCCAGAGTCAGTTTCACACTCACGGTATTACACACACACACACACACGCAGCCAGTACAATTGCATCCTCCCCTAGGGCTGGCGCTTCACCCCAACAGGAACTTTTAGGTGTGTGAACAAACTCCTGACCCACACTCCATGCAGTCAGGGTAGCTGGTAGGTCAGGGTCCCCACATACCTGCTGGGTGATGGACTATAGCCTGGAAGAGCCGACATTCGAGTTCAGACTGTACTAGACAGGCATATCGACTTCTGAATGAGATAACAAAGGCAGCTGCATCATAGCCTGAGTCTCACTAACATCAAGCGTGTACACACACACACACACACACACACACACAGAAATTGCTTCAGAGCTCCTGGTTATGAGTTCATGCAGAGGGAATAACTCTGTTGCTCTTGCTCACACGAGCCATTGTAATAAATTCTACTTCTCCCGGCAGAAACTGCATTATATCTTCACTTAATTTAACTTTGTCCAGAAACAGGCACAATGAATGCAATCTGGGTCCCAGAGTCTGTTCTTCTCAGGAGATGTACAATATTGCCAATTTACATACCACTTACCCTGGGAAGTTTATATTTACAGCCGCCAATGGCTATTTATTCAGAGGTGCAATTGCCACGGCTCCAGAACACCTAAATCTCACAAAAAGCATTGTCATTGCCCCATCAATCTCGCCTCTTCCTGAGGTTTAATAGGATTCGCTTAAAAATATTTAACAGAATAAAACCGCCATGACTGAATATCATTCCCTGCACCGCCTTGAAATACGAACCGCGAGCGTATCAGCACTGGGCCTGCAGCTCCGGCTACCCTTTGCTTCGCACAGTTAGTTCCTCTGGCCCTGTTGGCCCTGGGTCTTTGGAAGCCGTTACCTCGAGATAGGTGTGAGTCTCTCATTAATTCCTGCCCAGCTGTCCTGGTGAGACACTGAGCGCCTGCCCCGCTTCTCCTCCTCCAGCCGGGAATGCAGGGGCTCATCCATCCCCTTCCCTGCCATGCACAATCATCTCTACTCATGGTGGGTTTGACTGAACATCTGGCTGCAAAGGGGAGGGCTCTCTGGATAACCAGGGCATGGTTGGCAGAGGCTGGGCCCAAAGCCTGAGTGAGGGGCTGGCACTCAAGGGCTGCTGCAGACCTGCTCTGGAACTGAATAGCTGATCGATCAGGTACCAGCCGCTGGGTTTTGTAGGTCCCAGTAAAAGCAGCTGCTGATGCAAATGGCTGCAGAGACACTGCCAAAGTGCAGTGCCTGCTTCTTGTGCACTGGCCGTAGTGCGCTGCACCAGGGTTTGAATCCCCAAAGGGGCTAGGCATGCACTGCGCTTGGGGGGTGATGCTATGGGCACAGGCTGCAGGGCTGCCTCATACAGAGCCCGGCGTTCAGGGAACCCTTGGCGGCTCCTCACCCCTCCTGAGCAACTGGTGCTGGGGTGGGGGAGGATCCGAGGTCACAGCCTGGCAGAACTTTGCTGTCTGAGGTTCTGCCAAGCTGTGGCGAGTGACACAGCGTCAATGAGCCAGTTGCCTGACAGTTCCTGCGTGTCACTCAGTCCTGGGGTCTGTTTGGCCCCCACGCCGCGGGGGAGGCAGCCTGCTATCGAACGCCAGCTAGCCCCGGCACAGGCTCCAACGCGGGAAGCAGCAGCAGGAGTGGGCATCACTAAAGCAAAAGATTACTCCACACAAAACCTGAATTCGTCCTGGGAACGTGCAGGATTGCACAGCAGTGACTCCAGAACGTCTGAGCTGCCATTCTAACTCCGATACGAGCCGGCTGCTTTAGTTCAAGTCCATTATGGAATTTAAATACTGTGCAACTTAATGGAGACATTTATGATTGTACATAAAGCAGTGAACTGCTCTCCTATTATGCCATACGGGGACTGTAATCGCATTTGGCTGTGTGCTGTCTGGCCATAAAACCACTGGAAGATGAGGTTTATCTTCGGAGCATGCCGAGCAGGATGTCTACCCAGCCAGCCCCATGCTGCGTAAGGGCTGCACTCCACTACGCACGGGCTCCCGCTCCCCTCCCGCCGCACTGAACGACCAGGCAAGCCCCAAAACACTGATACTTGTGTCTAAATTAGGCTGCACCGCTGAAAACTGCTCATCAGAGGACGCCAGCTTTGCAATCCTGAGTCGACACTTTTAATGCCATGTGGTGATTGTGATGTGTGTGTAGCAGCCTGGGGGGAAGGAAAAGTACAGGAAACTGCTACAAGCTTCCCCTCCCCCAGCTCTGCTACTGCCCTTCAGCCCTGTTTTGTGAGCTGGGCTGCAGAGGGAAGGAGCTCGCTGATGTAATGTCTCTACTGCTCCCCCTCCATCGAGCAGTTGCTTTGGCTTGAGGTTCAATATGCCATATGACAATGGGTTTTATTCTAGAGCGCACGGGATGGCTAGAAATTGGACCCCCTCGTCTCCCAGTGGTGCTGCTGCCCTTGTGACCAGACAATGCATGAGAATGAGTTGCTGTGTCAAAGCCAGTCTCCTGGGCAAGGGCCCCAGTCTTTAGGGTAGGGACCAAGCGTGCTACGGGGGGGAGAATGGAGAGGAGGTGGAGGACGCTGCTATGTAGCCCACTGGCACGAACACAGACTCCAAGCCTGCCGCAGCATTAGCAACCTCTGCCTCTCTGCACGCCCAGCCGGCACGAAGCCGGGGGGCACCAAATGTCTGAGCCTGAAAACAAACCAGCCAAGTGGGGGATGGACATGGTGAGCTGGGGAAAGGGCACGGCTCGGCCGGCGGAGAGAAGGGGCAGGACTAGGCCATAGAGAGAGCAGCAGACAGTAAAGCCTGCAAGGCCAGTGTCTTTGCCACGCTAAGGAAAGCTGCTGCTGCTCCCCCCAGGGGAGAGGCTGGGTCAGTTTCCTGGGGGCCTAGGGCTCAGCTCTCCCCAGGCGGCCATTCCCCTGCGATGCGCCCAGGCGGGCCAGGCCCCGGCTGTCGGCCCTGCTGTTTACAGCTCCGGTGCTGGTTCTGCAGTGTTGCTTTGCGCTTCTGGCAGGACTGAGCCCTAACATTCTGGGCCTGTTAATAAATCAGGGGCTCCTAAAGGTCATTTTTAATTATGGCCCATAAATTAGATGCTGCTTTTTAAAAATTTGGACCGACGAGCTGTCTTATTTCTGCTTTTATTAAAGCCTATAAATAACCCACGGTGCCTCTCCTCTGCTCCCCTTGTCACCGGAGATATATTGCTGGCTTCCACACGCGTCTTTATTACAGCTCAGTGCACCTCAGTGCTACTGCACCACCCCAGGGAGCCTGTGCTCCTGGCGGCATCACTGGGCTCATTATGCAGCAGATTGTTGTAATTCAACAAAAATTGAACAAACAGAAACAAGGTCCTCGAGCTGGGTCGGTGTAACAGAGCCCATGCCACCACGCCTGCCAGCTGCACGACCCACCCTCCCTCCCCCGGTGCCGTCAAATGCAGCCTCATTCCCAGTCTGCGGCTGGCTTTTGTTCCCAGCCATTCCCAGCCGCTCCGCTGCCCTGCCCTGGCGGCTGTGTGGTGCAGTGATAACGGCCTCCCTTTGTTGGAGGTGGAAGATGCTTTTCAAGCTCATTGTGATAAAACCTCATTTCTAATTGTGCAGTTAAACAGCTCCTGTGCTCGAAGGGCATCTCCCGCTGCCCGGCTTATTGTCAACCATCAGTAGGAAATGGCAAGACACCCAAGGCTACCTCTGCCCTGGATAGCGCAGATGCCCTGTGCACCAGCTCCCCTGCAAAGGCCACCTGCCCTGGGATGGACATTGCAACACCAGATGAGCCCCAAAGAGTCACTTCAGACTTGGCCTCCCCTGGCTGCTTCATCCAGCAAGGCCAAGGGCCCCCCTCTCGCCCCGCCAGCAGAGATCCTGGCTGTGCACAGAGCCTGCAGGGCAGGGAGAAGCAGTCGTATGGCCCTGGTGCTAACACCGTGGAGCTACGTGTTAATCGGGAACACGTCTGCAGTGGCTCTCAAATGACACTTCTTCAGGGACGTTGCTTTGTTCGCTCGGAGAGGACCCATCTGCAGGGAGAGCTGCAGGGGTCATTTTTTTTTAAACCTACTCCCTGCTTCCCATCATGCCATGGGTTTGATCATTGGTTTGGGAGCCAGCATGCTGCAGGCCTGGGCATTGACCAGGTGTGTGTTGTCAGTGCACAGCCTGGTCCCTCTTGGCAGTGTCACAATGGAAGCAGAGAGCACGAAGCTTCATTCACGAGCCAAATGTAGTTAGCAGCTTGAAAGCTGGCCGGAAAGAAAGATCCCAAGTATTAGCTACTGCCCCCCACTCCAGAGCCACAGAGCAGGGGCGAAGAGGGGGGAGGGGGGGGCTGGAAAGCAGCTGGCTAGGATCCAGCGAGTGATGCGCTCGCTTCATTAGCATGGAGATGCTGGGAGATTAATATGAATAGGAAAGACGCAGCCATTTCCGTGACACTCGCATTGACAAATCGCTGATTAGGATGATGGATGGTGCCGGATCTTCATGATAATTAGCAATTGTTATGCTCCCTCCAGACCTGGGCGCTCGTTAATAGTCCCCAGAATCATGTCTCCTTCTATCCTGTCCCCTTACAGGGCTGCTTCCCAGGGGCCAACTCGAGTGACCTTTGTGTGGAACTCTTCCTTGTCCCCACCGGGCCCGAGCGAGCCACAAACCGCGAGCGCAGCCACGGAGCCGCGGCGACAGGTCTTCCAGAGCCTGCAAGCCCAGCCCTCCTCCAGTGCCTTGTGAAACGCAGCCTGCCCTCACTGCCTGCGCTCTCCTGCCGTGGCCCCAGGGAGACAGACGGGGTAATCTGACCAGCCTCATCCCTGCCTTCTGGGAGCCAGGGGCCCGGCTGTCCACACTCGTCACTGCTCATTTCCAAGGGGCTGTGCTACTCAAACAGGTGGTGTTGCAGCAAGATTAGGAGGAAGCACCCCATTTCCTGTACTTCCTGGGCGGGGTGGGGTGGGGGGTGTTCCATCAGGGAGACCAGCTGAGTTCCTTCTTCCGGAGCAGGTGTATCTCCACCCCGCCTCCCCCTCCCCCGCCTCTTTTTGTCAGCTTTGTGGAAGAGCTTGGCTTGTGTTCTAAGGCCATTCCCGCCTCCCCCAGAAACCCCCCCATGGTTCTGGGCAGCTGGCAGCAAGCTCTGGGCCCTGCTCATGTTTAAAAGTGAATGTTCCCCAGAATGGTGACTCAGCCACACTGCCAGGTATAGAGCAACAATCGCAGCCAAGAGCCCGGGACAGACCCGCCGACAGACCACGTCCAGCCCGGGCAGAGACAGTACCTGTGTGTGCCGCCCGAGAGCAATGGAGCTGGGCCTCCAGGGGCTATTGCAATGAACACGATACACCAGCACGGTGCAATGGAAACCCCATGGTTTGCCCTTCCTCCGCTTTGCAGATCTTCGGCCTGGCTCTTGTTGTCTCATGCTCAAAGCATTTGCATTTGCCTGGGCATTTAATCTTGATTGACCAGGAATCTCAGCGGCTGCAACCACAGCATTTATCTTCCTCATTGTTTATCATTTTTCAGAGGACGTTTCTACTGTATCTTTAACATTTTCAAGTAACTTGTTTTTTGTCCCGGTTTCCTGTGAATTCCAGGACTTGACAGGGAAACCGAGTTAGGAAATCAATGATGCATCTGGAATAAATAAAACTGTCACAGCGGGAAGAACCACAGAACACACTTTTACAATATTCTGGTCACATGCAGGGTGACCTGGGGCAAGGTCCTTCCCTTTCACCCTTTACCTGTCCATGGGACAGGGTCTGCCTGGGCCCCTCCCACCAGTATGGGGCCCTGAGCTCTGCTGGGGCCTCTAGGCTCCATTGTACTGCACATAATACTCATTATTTAATAATAGCAACAATAATAATTCCGCCTTTGGGAAGTGAAATTCCAGACTCCCTTCTGTTGCCAGGTGTCAAACAGACTGTCCCTGCAACAATGGTCCAGTTCCGCAGCATGCTCTGCAGGTCTCAGGAGGTCGATACAGCGATGCTGGTTTCCCTAGCTGAAGAGCTGTGCCTCACCGGGAAACTGAAGACACCTTTTTCTGGATACTAGAACGTGATTTAGTCAAGCTGGTGTGAGTGGCAATTACAGTCTGGTTAACTCCTCCGCTCAAACCATGGAGCTGGTGCATCAGATTCTGTACAGGGGGAGAAGTGAGGCACAGGGAGGTTAAGGGACTTGCCCAACGTCACACAGGGAGTCTGTAGCAGAACTGGGACTTGAATCCACTTCACCAGAACCCCAGTCCAGGGCACAAGACCAGCCTGCATCTCTCTGTTTGGACTGGAGCTTGTCCTTCCACAGCCAAGCCACATGCCCACAAGGACAATTTTTCCAGCCTTTGCTCCAGGTGGAAGAGGTGACAGACATTTATTTCACCCCCACTCCCCTTACTGCAGGGAACCCCCATTTCTGCACAACTGCAGCACAGCCCACTCTGACTGAGAGGCCTCCTCTTCCTGCCTTTCTCTGCGTGGCCGAGAGCACATGAACCATTCAGTAAAGCCCAGCACGTGAGCGTGTGCGGAGCCACATCCCGGCAAATTACTCTGCTTGTTAGGATGATCAGACTGTACGGTCCATTTGCGGAGTGGCGGGGGAAGTACAACTTACCCATATCATTGCCCATGGCTCATTACTGGTTTTGTACTAAGGCAGCATGTCTTGGAACGGGTCAAATGCCGGTCATGGGACAGGCCCAGCAAGTCCAGAAACTTAGGCAAATGTCCCTGTTTGTTGCAATTGGCCAATTAACAAGCTGGAACTTCAAAGACAGGGCAGTTCACCTCCAGCTAATGGGTTAATAGATTCTCATTGTGAAAATATCACAGTGCCTTTCTGGACAATGATTATTAATGAGGCCATAAAGCCAATGATAATGGCTCAGGTAATTGCTAGTAACTTACTGTGAGTGCTGATTAGGAACTGGAGCTGGGGGTTTCCCATTGTGAGGAAGTTATGACAAGGGAGAGGCTGGCCTGGCTCCTCTCTCTGCCTCCTTGGCCACTGAGTGAGGGGAGTTCACAGCACTCCATGCAGAGCAAGGCCGAGGGTCAGTGGCAATAACGCTGAGCAAAGCCCTTTGAGAGGAGACCTCCTGGCAGGTTCACCTGGGTACCCTGGTCAGCAGTCCTGGCTGAGCGTGTTGGGCCCTCATCCCCCTGTGAGCCGACTCCACGAAGGAGCAAGCAGAGGGCAACAGTCGCAGGCCCCTAGGGGCCACTTCATGGAGTTTAAGGCAGAAGGGACCATTAATCCAACTACTCTGATCTCCTGCCTAGCGACCCAGTCACCCCGGCACTGAGCCCAGGGACTCGTCTCTGACTAACGCATCTTCCAGACCCGGCTGCCTAGTGTCCGCTGTGCCCGGGAGCAGGCAGGCGTCCCCCTCCGGGAGGCCCCCACCTGGCTGACCAGCCCTGCTCCCCAGCCAGTCTGCTGCTTTGCTACAGCCGCTTTTCCAGTTCGTTTGGGCCAATCGCTGACATTGCCCAGATCTGCTGCAGTCCAAAGGGCTCCCTGTGTCCAGCAGCTTTGATCCTAGCAGCAGTTTAACACTCGGGGAAAGCTCACGTCAGCTTTGTTGTTTTATTTTTTTAAGCAAATCTCTGTAAAAGAGACAGGGAAGCTGGTTGCCCAACGACTTGCATTTTGGAGACCGTAAAAGGCAAGAAATCTGAGTCTTTCCTTCGTTTTCCTTTAAACACAGAAAACTGCAGAGTTGATTCCAGCTTGCAGCGAGAACAGCACATCTGGAAGGAGAATCCATTGCCTTCAGTGCTGGGCACGGCCAGATGCTGCGGGGCCAGACATTCACTCAATACAGATATCAAAAAATCCTCCCAGAGCAGGTGGCACCTGTAAACTGCCAAGTCCTTCCCCTGACTAACCTGTGGTGCACCTTGTATTTTACTGTCATCTCTGCCATAACGGCTTATCGATCCCTCGGCTCATCACCACAGAAATATATATTCCAATTACAGTTACAGCTGTCAGTACAGGGCTCAGAGAGGCTTTAGCAGCAAATTAGGGGTGATGGCCCTTCCACGTTCCATTTATCTCCTTGCTAGGGCTGCTGGGACGCCGGGAATCCGAAAGAGAAGTTCAGCAGCGAGCAGAGGGAAAGATCTGAGTGTGACATAGGGTGTGATGCACCCAAGTGCCAGGAAGAGAAGAGACTTTGGGTCCTGGCCCAGTCACAGGACAGAACGTTTAAGAACAGCTGTGCGGTGCACTGACAAGGTAGTTTTTCCCATGTAACTGCTCCATGCTTGGGCCACAGGCCGGTGGAATCTCACCTGGTTTCTGTGCTTTCTATTTTCTGCATTTCATAAGCTACAATTAATTCAGGAAAGTTATGCAGAAGAGCTATAAATCCACCTGCTTCAGGACATGAGCCAACCTCTATCTATCAGGGTCAGGAAGGAACTTCCTCTGGGGCAGTTCCGTAACTGTGGGGCTCTCACATCCCTCCCGCTGAAGCTGTGGTGTCAAGCCATTGTGGCAGACAAGAGATCTGGTTGTATGGGCCCACGGAGATGACCGTATGCAATGGGGAGGAGGAGTGTTTGTGGCGAGCAGCCGCTCTCATATGTAACCTGACCTATGATCTGTGTCATTAGTCACGTGCTGGTGCTGCTAAATCTGGCTTTGTTCCTGGTTCAGCCACTTTGCCTGGTGGGCACGAGGACAGGACTGAGGGAGGCCTTTCCCACTTCGAGCTGCAAAGCGTCTGCTGGCAGTGGAGTGAATGGGAGATGCAGGGTGACATGCAGGGAACCCAGCTCTTCAGGGTCAGCTGGTCAGTGTTCACAGCTCCCCTCCAGCACTGCGCGCCCCAGGGAGGAAAGGCTGGTCACCTTTATTATAATATTATTATTATTATTACCCGACTCAGTGCTTGCAGACACATGGCGCTTTGAAGCTGGTTTCCGCCGGGCTCAGCAGGACAGGAGAGCGCCATGACATCATGGCTGTGCACGGCCCTCAGCTGCACAGGGACGTGGTGACAGGGCCAAGCTGCGTGCCGCTTTTCTCCAGGGTGGATGGGGGTTTCTACATGAATGTGGGATTGTCTGTGGGATTGGCTACTGCTGATGGGGGCTTGGCAGCGCTAAGCCCTAAGGACAGAAAAAGTGACTGGGAATGTGGACATTTAAAACAAGTACCCAAACCCAAGCTGCTCCTTTGAGAGCAGCGGCAGCTTGTCACTTCAGCCAGGCCCTCCGCTCTCCTTGTAACCCCATTTCATCTCTCTCTCCTCCCACTCCCCCAGGGCTCTCTGACACACTTGTCTAGCCGATAACACAATACTCAGCTGGACAAATTAACACACACAGCAGCGGCTGGGCTGGCGTTGTGTACAGCTACAGGGGACGGGCTCACTGCAGGACAGCTGAAGGTTCCTTGGCAGCATACAAGGACTGGTTCAGTTATTGCCTGGCTTGACTTAGCTAAATCTAAGTTGTTCCCAGTCTGGGGTAATGGAGGGGGACAAAACGTATGTAGGGGAAAATGAATAAAGGAAGTGAGAGCAGAGAGAGAAGGACCATCATCAGTAAGAGGCAGAAATGCTGCTAAGGTGATTCGGTGACTCCTGCTGGGTCACTTCCATTGGCTTCATTGCAGCTATTCCTGATTTACACCTGTGAGTGAGAGTGAACCAGCCCCCCACCTCGATATTTATCGATTCAGAAAACAACACTGACTTTCCCCTGCTAAGTGTTAATCCAATTGCCAGTGTAACTAGGTGACTGTGAGGGTTAGAATTATTTCTGTAGTGAACCAAATTATCTTCTGCTCCGGCTAAAAGGTTTGGGCAATGTGATATTCAGGGCACTTCCAGGGCTAGATTCTCCTCCCCCATAAACTGGTGTAAAACAGGACTCCTACAGCAGGATTCCCCTGGGGTTGGCACTACCAGGTCTAGCCTTGGGTATCTCCCTTGAGTTAGCTGCACGGTTCTACCCCGTTCTCCCTTTCCTTGTGCGTTTCCCTTTCTGCCTTTGCTCGAGTCTTTCCTTTAGAATCATAGAATCATAGAATATCAGAGTTGGAAGGGACCTCAAGAGGTCATCTAGTCCAACCCCCTGCTCAAAGCAGGACCAATTCCCAGCTAAATCATCCCAGCCAGGGCTTTAAAAACCTCCAAGGAAGGAGACTCCACCACCTCCCTAGGTAACACATTCCAGTGTTTCACCACCCTCCTAGTGAAATAGTTTTTCCTGATATCCAACCTGGACCTCCCCCACTGCAACTTGAGACCATTGCTCCTTGTTCTGTCGTCTGCCACCACTGAGAACAGCCGAGCTCCATCCTCTTTGGAACCCCCCTTCAGGTAGTTGAAGGCTGCTATCAAATCCCCCCCCCTCATTCTTCTCTTCTGGAGACTAAACAATCCCAGTTCTCTCAGCCTCTCCTCATAAGTCATGTGCTCCAGACCCCTAATCATTTTTGTTGCCCTCCGCTGGACTCTTTCCAATTTTTCCACATCCTTCTTGTAGTGTGGGGCCCAAAACTGGACACAGTATTCCAGATGAGGCCTCACCAATGTCGAATAAAGGGGAACGATCACGTTCCTCGATCTGCTGGCAATGCCCCTACTTATACAGCCCAAAATGCCATTAGCCTTCTTGGCAACAAGAGCACACTGTTGACTCATATCCAGCTTCTCGTCCACTGTGACCCCTAGGTCCTTTTCAGCAGAACTGCTACCTAGCCATATGGTCCCTAGTCTGTAGCAGTGCATGGGATTTTTTCGTCCTAAGTGCAGGACTCTGCACTTGTCCTTGTTGAACCTCATCAGGTTTTTTTCTGCCCAATCCTCTAATTTGTCTAGGTCCCTCTGTATCCGATCCCTACCCTCTAGTGTATCTTTGTTCTAAACCCTCTTGTTGCAGCCCTAGAGGCCCTTAGACGGAGAGCTGAACTGCTGCTACCAGATGGGGTAACTGCAGCAGAACCAAGAACGTTGTCGTGGGGAAGGGAGGCGTTCTCTTTTCTCCACTCTCCCCACTGCCGGTGTCTGGGGCCACCCGCCAACCAGCCATCAATAGGGAGATCATCCTTGTGTGCCCGGTCATTATCCGCAGGGATGGCGAACGCCTCGGCTTGCCTGGATGCCTGAGTAGATATGGATAAAGCTGTGTCTTGGGGAGGAAAGGGATCCATCAATGTGCCAGCAAACACCAACCCCCCACCATGCTGTGCGTCTGGGGGCGCGTGCACACACACACACACACATTTTCATACAAGTCCTGCTGCTTCGCTCTGTGACCGTGGCCTGCCCCGCCCTGCGCCGCTGTGAAAGGGGGATGATCTCTGCTGGGCCTGCCCGGAGCCCCGCCGTGGTCAGTCTTACACAGCACCACACGCTGTGCGCAAAGAGCTGTGCTAGGAATGCTTCGCACCATTGCTGCCATCCGCCTTTCCCATCCTGCTGCCACCGCGCTGCAGCATCTTCCCCCCAGACTCCACATGAGACTGATTAGTGCCAGAGGGCTGGTTCAGGAGAGAGCCAGCTCCAGCCACGCCGGCGCTTCTCTTCACTGGGGATGCCGGCAGCGTGGGATCGGGGGGAGGGGGACAGCTACTGGCTGCTACGTGGACAGGCCCAAATTTTTGACCTTCAGCGTGGCTGCTTCCGAGGCCTGGTCTCATCCGGATCATTATCGCTCTTTGTGACAGCAGAACAGAGAGGTGCAAGAGGCTGCGGCTGCCCTTTGCACCACCTGGGGGGCTGCCAGAGGTCAGTGCTTTGCCCGGGGAGCAAGTCCCTATTCCCTTCTGCCTGACTATCCCCCGAGCCGTAGCCTCCTCCGTCCGGGGCCAGACTCATGCTAAGCAGCTGTTCTTACAGCCGCGGCTCTGTTCAGAACAGTGGTATTCAGCAGGCCTGTTCAGAGCATCCCATTCTCTCTTACGCAGGTCACCAGGCCAAGTGCTGGAGCGGCTAATAAGGTTTAAGCTCCATTCCCTGAAGCAGAGCAGTTGGTAAAACCAGCTAATCCCAGCGCCAAGGGAAAGGTTCCATCCTGGCCCCCGCCAAAGGTCAGCGAGGCTCAGCGCGCGCCGGCGGCGCCTCCACGAGAGAGTGCTGCGGGAGGAGCCCCACTGCCAACCTTTGCCGCTGCAGCATCCGGTGCAGGGCAGCCCCATGGCTCTTTCCAGCACGAAGGCTGCAGCGAATGCCGGGGAGCGGAGCTAGCCACTCCCTCTCGTGTCATGCTAACAGCGGCTGGGCCCCTAGCGGGACCCCCTTCCCAGGGCATCCAGCAGAGATGATGGAGGTCATGGGCACTGTGTGACATGGTTTTCTGCCTGCCCCAGGCCCATCGACAGGGTATCTGGGCACCTTGCTCTCCATGACTAATTTAGCGGAGCTATTTCTCAAGCTCTCATCACTGGAACACTGAAGCACCATGCCGGCTTCCCACGCGCTCTTGCTGTGTGTTTACTTCCGATAAAATCCATGCTCGATGGGGACCCCATCCTGAACAAATCTTTCCCGAACCCCCCTCTTCTGGACTTCAAACAACCCCCCAGCCTTGCTATGCTGTGCATCAGAAGCAAGCTCCCCACAGACACAGACCCACCAACTCAAAGCAGCACCAGACCCTGTCAGAACAACCGATGCAAAACCAGCAGCCATCTCTCCACTGCTGCGACGGTCCAGTTCCCAGGGTCCCACACAACATCCAGTGCACTAAGAGCTCCAATAACAATGGGGGTGAAACCAGCCAGTTACTGCGCTTTTGAGCAAACTCACACAGGAAAATGGTAAAAGATAAAAACACCCTATCCCCTGTGGGCGAATGCTTTTCACTACGTGATCACGCCACATTGGCTCTCTCCGTCCTCCTTCTCAAAGGAAACCTGCACAACCCCTTCCGCAGAGGAGCCTGGGAACTCATATTCCTATCTGTCCTAGACACCAAAAAGCTGGCCTCAGCAGAGACCCTAGTTTTATGGCTCATTACAACAATTTGTAACCTACTAACCCTCCTTTGTCCTGTGACTGCAGAGGTGTTAATGGCCCAGTTCACTTTAACTGGTCTCCTGCCACCCTAACCCTATATGCTTATAGGACTGTGTCACTCTGATTACCTCTCCTAGACCTGAAGAAGAGCTCTGGAAAGCTTGTCTCTGCCACCAACAGAAGTTGGTCCAGTTAAAAATTTTATTAAAGTTAATGTTTAAAATTAAATATACACAAGTTAAGAGGGAAGGTGCTGTACATCTGGGGTCAGGTTTGAGTTATGAAGGATTACAGATATCGGTTACAAGGTTCATGAGGTACAGACATATCACATAACCAGCATAGACCCAGATTGGGATGCGGGAGTTTTTAACGCCTCAGTGGATAAGTGGGCTCGGGTACGCCACCCATGGAATGTATTTATTACCTCTCCCCCACCTTGTCTCATTACTTCCCATGGCAGGTAATCACACTCTGGTGAAAGAATATGCCAAAGTCAACTCCCAACATGTCACATCCACCCAGTCTGGAGCACGGCCCTACCCACACGGATGCTGGCACAGCTCCACGAATGCAATGGGATTTGGGGGGATATTTTGGCAATTTTTGTTGTCAGAAGGGGGTCGAGGTGCAATGAAGTTTGAGAACCCCTGGGATTGATCTTTCTGGGAGGCTCCAGCCAGGCTATCAAAGGCAAACACGAATGTAGCAAGTATCAGAGGGGTAGCCGGGTTAGTCTGGATCTGTAAAAAGCAACAACGAGTCCTGTGGCACCTTATAGACTAACCAATGTATTGGAGCATGAGCTTTTGTGGGTGAATACCCAGTTCATCGGATGCATGTCACATGCGTCTGACGAAGTGGGTATTCACCCACGAAAGCTCATGCTCCAATACATCGGTTAGTCTATAAGGTGCCACAGGACCCTCTGTCGCTTTATACTAATGTAGCAGTTGAAGCTCCGGCAGACAGTGGCTTTCCTGTGGTGGGCTGGACAGCTACGATTAGCCAGGAGGTTTGTTGCAGACATTTTTCAGAGGGTCATTTCCTCCTGGGAGAGGTTGGGACCATGCTAAGAATGTTGTTGAATATGCAAGACGTACACATGGTAATGGATGGGGCTGTGATGCTGTCCTCTGTTGCGCTGCAGGATCTGTTCTAGAAGTGAGTTGATACAGGGGGGTTGGTGTGTTGTACAGAACATATTTGCAGACCAGTCAGCTGCATCAGCCTAGGGGGTGGGAGGGAAGAACACCAAAGTCAATGTCAGCTTATGGAACCAGTCCCTGTAGTGGGGCCAGTTATAAAACTGTGACCAGCTATAAGGAGAAAGCGTCCAACATGAGTAGAGCGGAGAGACATTGACACTGTTCAATGCGACAGCTTAATCCAATAAGCCAGAAAACCAGCCTCCACTTTAGCCACTTCAAGGAATTGCTCAAGTGTGGCTCAGTGAGATGGAGATCCAACAGCTGTGGAACTATTTCCCAAACTGCAGAGGTGAAGGAGCCCATTTCATACCATTAATTAATGCCAGCTCATGAGACAGGTGTTGGGCTGAAACAACTCGGTTCTTGGCAATTTCCCTTTCTCCACAGAAAACACTAAGTTAGAGACAAGATTTGTCAGGCAACAGATGGGAGCTGATCTTGTGGGTTTACAGCTCCAGACTCTGCCTCAGGAGATCTGAGGTCAAGTCCCAGCTCTGCCACAGACTCTCTGGGTGACCGTGGGCAAGTCTCTTAATCTCTCTGTGCCTCAGCTCACCGTGTGTAATGAGAGCAATGGTACGTCCCACTGCGTGGCCGGGGGTGTTGGGAGGTCCAAACCAGTCATGTTTGTGATGCTGAAAGTGTCCCATGATCTTTTAGGAGGGATATATCTTGGGCACCTCTGGCTCAACCCCCCCAAGGGGAGGCAAACCAGCAGAAGTTCAGGGTTTCGGCAGTTCCTCCTGCTGAGCCCCGGGGGACGGCGAAGGTCAGGCATTGGTTTGTATTTCTGGGCAGGGGTCGGTTGAGTCGTCACCTGAACAATTTTTTTAAACCTTGGTTTTGTCTCCAATTAGCCCCAGCGCCTCCCCTGCTAACCTTGCCTTTCAGGCTGACCTTTCCCTCCCGTGCAGGGAGGCAGCCGCTAATGAGTTCAGTTATTTCTGCGTGCCGCCGCATGCAGCCAGTGGAGGGTTTGTCTCAACATGACAAGATTTCAATTATAAATGGCTTGATTTACAAAGGCAGCACCTTCAGCACGCGGCTGGCAAGCTCCCTCGGAGAGGCGGGGGTGTAGCAAAAGCGTTTCCTCACCCAGTGATTAATGAGCCCCACGCCCACCTGTGCAGGACAGGCTCCTGCGCCCATGTTTAAAGGAGTCAGGCCGCCCCTGTGCAGCCTGCCCCTTCCAGAGGAGGGCAGCCGCTGGGCCAGGGGTTCTCAATCTATTACCATTGTGGGCTGCGTATACAGCTCTCTAAGTGTTACGTGGGCAGCATCCACACAATACATATACTACCCTGAGGATGTCACACGGGCCACAGCCGAGTGCCAGTGGCCTAGGCAAAGATCCTGGATCCGTGGTCTCGACTCGCTCACCTCTCCCGCCTGCACATGGACTCGCGCTTTCTGCAGGATCCTAGAGAGTAGAGCAGTGAGTCCCGTGGCACAGGGGAGAGGAGAACTGATGGAGCCGATGCGTCTCTGCTAGAGAGATGAGCGGTAGGCCCCCACTCCTGCAAACAAGCATGCACGTGACTTAAGTACCTCCTTAGTCCTGCTGAAGTCTGGAGTAAAGTGCTGGTAGAACTGGGGCCTTATTTCCCAGCTGGAGAGGCGAGTGCACTATCCCCTTGACTTGCTAAAGCCTCTGATGATTTCCTTACGGTGCCCGTGTGATTTGCTGAGACAGCTCCTGGTGGAGGCTGGCTACATTAATTGGTAGACCGCGGGGAGCACAGAGGAGTTCAGCTTCCTTCTAGCAGCTGTCGCTACTGTCAGGATGCTGAAAAGGGGATTTTGTTTCTGTAGATTAGCATTAATATTCAAGCCCCTTGAGAGAGGAAATAGGGGCTGACGAAGAGTCGCACTGAATTGGTTATTTCTAAAGGCCTGTGTCTGTGCTGCATTTGCATGTAACGTGCTGGCTATACGCTGCTTTCGTTTACTCAATAAAACAATGATCGGCTTTATGCACAGTACTCTACAGTGGTTTTCCCTCTCCCCTCCCTGCAGCAACATGCAGAATAGAGAGTTTGCATCTGTACTGACAGCGAGATTGCACTGCTGATAGCTCCAAGGTTACCCGCTCTTTGGAAGAACGTTGAGGGATCCTTCACTTCCTGAACAACTTCTGGAAACAGGCAGATGGAGACAGCTCTTCACCCAAGAAAGTACCCAGGATGGATTGTTGAGGTAGAACACCAGGCAAAAAATCTCTCTGGATGGGCTTCCACCTTACCCGCCACCCGCAGCAGGAGGGGAGGGTCTCCTTTCAGCATGCACACTACTTAATAAACCATTGACACATGTCACACCTTGCCAGAGCTTAAACTACTAATTGGCTGATAATTGCCATCTGTGCTAATTGGTGCATTTCACTGGAACACCTGAAATAAACCCACACAGACAAGTCCTGGCACAGCTGGCATTGGGTTTCACTTATGCATATAGTCTCTCTTTATTGCAACCTTCAAACATGAGTCAATACATACAAAATTAACAAAAATGTCAATAGAGCTTTATTAATTATGTTATCATTATTCCAAAACAATAGTGATTCCTGGAGACGCCGGACTAGAATTCAAATAGTGAAATGTACAGTGTCCCTTGTGTTCTTATATTACATTTGTTTGAAACTTATAAAAATATATATTGACTTTTCCAGTATGTATTTACAATATATAACATGTGGTTAATGAATATCAAAAAACCTAAACTGCTGAACCAATTTGATTCCAATTTTGGTTGGGGGGGAGGGGGTGGAGGAGATTTAATACCTTGCTAGTTTGAACAAACTCACACTTCTTAAATTAAAGAATGGAGCTAATTTGTACTGAGTGCTTTTAAGCTCAGCACTTTGGACCATCCCCATTTCAGGCTGTCCCCTCCCTCAAGTCTCGTGGGTACCGACGCTATTGACTATGATGCTAGTTTTCCTGCTTTAAAACCTCCCCTCACTATCCCCCAGCAGAGAGACACCAGCTTGCCCAGCCCCATTTTGGTATGGGATCATGGGACCTGTGGTAGTGTCCAGAGACCCTGATCAGATTAGGGCCACCTTGTGCAGGGCACGCCCCACACAGGTAAGTCCTTCAGGACAGGGCCTGCCTGCCTGAAGACAAGATGCAGCAAGCGGGTTTAACAAACAATGGGAGAGGTGATGAGGAGACCAGCTCCGACTGGCACAGCTGGGAATGCCGGTACCAGATGGCAGCCTGTCCCCACACGGGCTCCCAACGCAGCTAATGCCGGCAGAGCTAAACAGCAGGGACACTTTACAATTATCCCCCCCACAGGGACAGCCAAGAGCTGCAGGCAAAGTGCCTGTACCCTGGCAGAGTCGCATTTCCAATGGAGAGGTATTAGTTAGGGATTATACGGAAAAGCCCTTCAATGTTGCTCCCTGCTAGTGGCTTGAGGTGGCAGTTATGCTACCAGGGGCAAGGAGTGGAAAAATGAGTCTGAGGAAGCCAATAATATGCCCAGACGCCTAGCATGAGATGGGGATGACACGCTCAGGTCTGCTCCATACACTTCCTGAGAAATACCCCCAGCCCTGGCAGCCACGCGGGTACAGAATCCTCGCCGGAAGGGAGCCAGAGACTAAGCAACAAAAGGAAAAGCCAAAGTGCAAGAATAATGGCCGCATGTTGAGCCTTCAGCCGAGACCTGAATCCAAGTTTATCCTTTGTAAGTTGACAGAATTAATTCCTCCCGATAGCATCGCCCTATGTTCGCAGCATGCCAAGAACAGCTTTGCCTGTCGAGTGCTTTTTGCACTGGTACTTTTGTTCTGATCGTCATCATCCAAAGAAAATCCTTTGTCACAGAGTTGTGAGCAGATTAATGCAGAGGCACCCGAAGGAGCTTTGCGTGAATTTGAACAGAAAGCCTGGAAGGTGGGCAGATGGACACCCCTCCCCCCCAAAGAGAGATTGTTTCACTGGAGCATGCAGGGACAGAGGAAGCAATTGCTGATAAGCCTCTTTGAAGAGGGAATTGAAGCTGCAGTTCAAGGCCAGTTGTTTGCACTAAAAATATAATTGACCTGTGAGTCCGGAGTCTTTTCTGGTTACTCAGGTACCAGTGTCTTTCCAAGGGCACCTCTTGCATGAGAAAACGCAGGTTCTGCAGGCATGATGGGGGGTGCAGAAAATCCATCCCTGGGAGCATGGCCTATTGGCCATATGGGCATGTGCTGAACCGGGACACTCACTACCAGCCTGGCAAGTCCTCCTCACTTACCCAGACAAGGAACTCACCAAGGGGGTGATAACCTGGGGGTTTTCAGCACCCTCCTGCAGAGAAATGCCGGTTCTCACTGGCCACCATGTCACTTGCCAAAGTGGATGTTGACAAGGTCTTGGTGCCTGAGGAGGTCACAGAGCCTTTGCGTGTTAAGCTCTTTGGGCCGCTTTGCTCTGCAGAAGGACATCTGGGATCTAATGGCTGTTCTGTTTGTTTCATGCTTGCAGCCAGAGCCCTGGCTGAGGAAAAGCACCCAGCCTTTGGCCACTGGGAGCTCAGCTGTTTACATACAGGATCATGGCCCCGTACCTAGAGGTACAGAACTGTGGCCTGGCTTAGGGCAGTGAGGCCAATGGGACAAGCTAAAGAACTCCAATTTGGGTTCAGGGGCTTTTCCCACTCCCGGAGCAGGGGAGGGGAAGGGAGACCAGAGCACAATCCTACTTGGGTGTGGATTCTGACACACACACACACACACACCCACCCACCCCCCTCTGGCCGCATTAACGTCTACAATCTAATCCTGTGGTAATTGCATTTATTAGCTCCAGTAAAGCCTGCTGATTACCAAAAAGGGTTCTTTATTCTCCTCTAAATAGGTCAGATTACACTAATGCGCCCATGGGGGAGAGGGAGTACTGTGGCAGGAGCATTAAACCTTCCTTACAGCCCAAGTGATCAGGGTATCCCTGTGACTAACAGGA
The DNA here is from genome assembly GCF_013100865.1 of Trachemys scripta elegans. Taxonomy (NCBI): domain Eukaryota; kingdom Metazoa; phylum Chordata; order Testudines; family Emydidae; genus Trachemys; species Trachemys scripta. The sequence continues at coordinate 1,283,045 of NC_048317.1, read as the reverse complement.
GGGACGCTGGTTCTCACTGTGCCAAAGGTTGGAGGGGAAAGAGAATAAATTCCCTTGGTTGAGCAGCTGACAAACAGCGTTGCTAATTCATTGAATTACAAGGCGTTGAACACAGCCCTAAAGGTTAGCTACTGATGGGATAGACGTTAATATTAAAAATATAACAATAGTCTATAACTAGGGCGCTAGCAAATTCACGGCCATGAAAACCGCATCACGGACCGTGAAATCTGGCCTTTTGTGCGCTTTTACCCTATACTTTACAGATTTCAAGGGGGAGACCAGCATTTCTCAAACTGGGGGTCCTGACCCAAAGGGAGTTGCAGGGGGCGTCACACAGTTATTTTAGGGGGGTTGTGGTATTGCCATCCTTACTTCTGCGCTGCCTTCAGAGCTGGGCGGCTGGAGAGTGGCGGCTGTTGGCCGGGCGCCCAGCTCTGAGCGCAGCGCCCTGCCAGCAGCAGGGCAGAAGTAAGGGTGGCAATACAATACCATACCAACTTACTTCTGTAGGGCTGCTGGCGGCAATTTTTAAACCAATGGGATGTTTGTTTAAAAGATTCACCGTTGGGATTATTTTGGGCAGTTTTCTGGCCTGGCTATGCAGGAGGTCAGACTAGGTGAATCCACCACGACTCTCGATACCATGTTCCAATGGTTAATTACTCTCATGGGTCAATATTCACAGTTTAGTTCCAGTCTGAATTTGTTTAGCTTCAACTTCCAGCCCTTGGGCTCGTGTTCGACCTTTCTCTGCTAGCCTGGTAGATTTTAAGGCCAAAAGGGAACATTATGCTCACCCAGGGCCAGCGCAATCCATTAGGCGACCTAGGCGGTCGCCTAGGGCACTAACATTTGGGGGGTGGCAACTGCGGCGGCCGGATCTTCGGCCACCCCAGTCGTCATCAGCATTGCGGGGGCGGGACCTTCTGCCGCCTCTGTCAGGGGCGGCATTTCGGGGGTGAGACCTTCAGCCACCTAGGGCGGCAGAAAGGCTGGTGGTGCTCCTGTGCTCACCTAGTCTGGCCTCCTGCACAACACAGACCAGAGAATCTCACCCAGCGATTCCTGCATCTAACCCAACAATTTATGCTCCAGTTCAACCCCCTCGTTTGGAATGAGATCCAGTTTTGATTTAAAGACTCCAAGTGATGAAGAATTTACAACTCTTGGCAATCTGTTCCTATGGCTGAGTAGAGTCACTGCTAAAAATCTGCAATTGATTTCCACTTTGAACTTTGCTGACTTCAATTTCTAGCCATTAGATCTTGTTATGCCTTTGTCTGCTAGATTCGAGTCCTCGGGTAGCTCTTCCCTGTGCAGGTACTTACAGCTCATGAACAAATCACCTGTTAACATTTTCTTCAATATGCTAAAGAGGTTGAGCTCCTTTAGACTCCCGTTGTACGGCATGTGTTCCAGACCTTCCTTCATTGGTGTAGCTGTTCTCTGGGCCCTTTCCAATTTTTCAACTCCTATTTAAAGAGTAGAGCTAGAGCTGGACACAGTTATTCCAGCAATGGTCTCCACAGCCTCTCTGCACGCCCTCCAGAGTGCAGACGACCCTTAGGAAGGATCACAGCCAAGAGGTTACAGGTACTGGGAACCCAAGGGAAGATTTCAAATGCAATGAAATGATCAGGAATCAAGTTGGTTCAATTTCTTAGCTAGAGGACTACAGTACACTGTCTCTATAGATAAAATGTAAACATAAAGAGCATACAAATTGCACTTGATCCTTAGGATCTGGCGTTTCTACCAAACAAAGGTTTCAGTTCACAATTATTATTTGTCTGGGTAGGAAACAACAAGATGTTGACTAAGTGGGCTGGAATTAGATGAACCCTGAAGACAAATTCTTTCCATTAAAAGTTAACCAGGTGACATTGGGGCAGGTGTATTTTTTTTTTAACTGAAGAAGTGACAAAGAGAAGTGAGGTTCTTACCCACGAAAGCTTATGCTCCCAATACTTCTGTTAGTCTTAAAGGTGCCACAGGATCCTCTGTTGCTTTTTAAAGAGAAGAGAGTTGATCTACCTCAGGGAGAGTTCCTGACCCCAGCAATTCCCCCAAGAAATGGTGTGTTGAAAGGCATGTTGATTTCTGCATGCTCTGTAGATTTGTAGCACAAATTACAGGTCCAGTTCTCCATGGGGCAATATTTCTTATCTCTTGCTTTGCACACAATTTGTGCTCTGGTTATTCCGTTGTTCCTCACCTTTACTACCAGGAATTGCTTAAATTTGTTTCAAAAGCCTGCAAAGAAAGGAGGCAACTTCCTTAAGGTCAGCTCACACAGTCTGAGCTGCCGGGATTCAGGATCCTTTGACAGGAGAGTTCGGCTGTGACGTTGCCTGAAAGCTTCTACGTGGGCAGGAACATTACAAAGAGCTTTAGCTGGGACCTCTGTTGTATTTAAAATACACGCCCTCTTGGTGCCACATCTGGAGGGTCTAACGTAGTGACATGATGAACACTATCTGTACACCCATCCCCAGGACCATACAACTGTCCCTCTGTGGAACTAAACAGATATAAATCCAGCAAGGAGGCAGTACAAAAATAACCAAGAAAGCAAGCCAGCCAAGTCCCATGTAGCTGTCAGAGTCACAAAACGTGCACACATCCTTCCCCAGCTTATAGGCAGTGGTCATGAAATGTTATCTGAGAAAATCCCCTCTCGAGAAGAACGTTCCCATTTGCTTTGAGAATGCAACAAAACCAACATAAAGCTAAATCCTGCCAACAAAACCACTGGACTCCAGGACTCCAGAATCTGAACAGATCACAGCACCTGAGCCAAAACAGAATTTTACTCAGGTATGGACAATTAAAAAAGCCCACCATCGAGTAAACCTTTCTGAATAAAAGAGTTAGATCCCCAACGTAATAGGCTCTGCAAGGGTCACCACGCCAGTGAGAGAAGTTAAAACATACTATTGCCTCTTTGAATGAATGGAGATATCCTATCTCCTAGAACTGGAAGGGACCTTGAAAGGTCATCGAGTCCAGCCCCCTGCCTTCACTAGCAGGACCAAGTACTGATATTTGCCCCAGATCCCTAAGTGGCCCCTTCAAGGATTGAACTCACAGCCCTGGGTTTAACAGGCCAATGCTCAAACCACTGAGCTATCCCCCCAATTTTGTTTCATCACCTCTACGAGAGCAGATGAAGGATGCTCAGGCAGTGGGTAAATACTGTGCCAACATTACAGGGCATAGGAGGAGTTAAGGTCCTGTATTTAGTTTCAATTTAGTTTTCTATCCCTATGGTGCAGTCTAGTAGGCACATCTGAATCACAATGCAAACAGATTTCTAAATGTGCTTTGAATACTTTCCACTGCATTAATTCCCTTTGTAAATCTTTGTCTTTCATCATCAATAATGCACTTGTAATGCTTATAGATGATAATCAAGGGCCTACAAAACTCTGTACATCTAACTGAATCCAGGCTGCAAAAATCCATTTAATTAACTAACTTAAAGGAAACTTGTACTGCTAAGCAAATGCCATTTGTGATCCCTGACTGAAGACAATGGGTGCGTTTGATGTGCAAGGAATGCAGGACGGGGCCTGTTATTTACAACAAAACAAGGGGCAGATACAGCCTGCCTTGTCTGGATTTCAAGACAGTTTCAGAGATCCCATTGGTTCATTGATTCCGTTCTGATTCCCAATTCCACCATTTGGCCAGAATTTCCTGTCTTGGGATCTAATCTGGCAACACCACCATTGAAATTACCTCAAACTGACACCCTGACTGTGGCTCATCAAACCAACCCCCAAGCAGCGTAGAGCATTCTCATCACAGACAGCGCACATGGCCCAACCCTTCCTGGTGCTACAGCACCGTGCGTCTCACACCCAGCAACAAGCTTTGGGATGCACCTTCTGGCTCTGACATGATGTGAAACGTCAATATTGTGCTACGATTGAACAGGGTGATTCTGACCAGCCATTTCTAGTCCTGCTCCAGAGAACGGTTTTAGGGAGTTCATGGGACAGTCTCTGGGGGGAAATGGAGGCTACTCACCTGTAACCAGCGTTGTTCTTTCAGTGGCTGTGGGCACATCCCAGGAGTGGGAATGGACAGACTCATGCCATATTCTTCTCAATAACTCCAGACTAACTCCCTAATTTTCTCTGTCCCATTTCTGACGGAATTTGGGGACTGTTTCCTGCCACTTTGATTTGAATTAGTTATTTTTCATACACTTTTTGTGACGTAATGAGGTAACTCTTGGAATGGAATGGCTCACGCTGGGGAAAAGTGGGAACTCAGAATCTCCTCTGGAAGGACAGGAATGGATGGGCCAAGTCACCTTTCAAAGCTGGGTCATTAGAGTGCGCTGTGCTCTGGACTCTAGAAAACAGACGGTACTCGGAGGGTCAGTAAAACACATCAGCTTGTATAAAAAATACCTATGGATTTATCAGTAGAACGCGAGATACTAAAACACTGTCAAATCCAGTTTAAAACCAGTACACAAGTGTCCAGTCCACCCTGTTAACCTAGGTACCATGTGAAACGGCATCATTGTAGCTTGACTCTCATCCTACAAAACATTGCTGGGGAAAAACACAACCAACCAAGCACACTGCACTAAAGCTGCTGATGGGAGAACCCCAGGACAGGAAACGCCAACTCCTGGACTCCCTCGCTACTCTGGAATGACTAGTTTGTAGCAGACCTGTACTTCCTACCTCCCACTCACACCGCTGCTCTTGGTAAAGTCTCAGAGATTTGGTCCAGTTTAGGGGCCAGCTCCTGGCCCTGCTGCACCACTGTCCCCGGGGAGTTTTACGTCAGTGCTCTGAAAGCGTCCGTCCGTCCCTGCTGGGCTCACACCTGCACGCCTCGACCATGCATCTGTATCACCTGGGCTCGCAGGGTCTGGATCCCACTCAGGATGGTTTTCTGATGTTCCACTGAGGTGATTCCCAGACTCAGGACATCTCTGGAAAACAACCCCACAGCAGAGGTGAGTTCACAGCAGCAGGCCCCCAAGGCCACCGGCCAATGGTGGAAATGGAGATTTTAGACTAAAAGGCAACTGTGGCGCAGGGGTACAGCTCGTGTGGACACGAAGCCTCAGGCAATTCTCTTTGGAGCAGCCCACACATGGAGTCCCAGCCAAAGGAGACAGCAACTCAGAGACAGAGACTGCAGCATGCTGGGCACTTCACAGGCAACAGATGCTCTCTCTGCCCTGCAGACTTTGGACGGGGTCCCACACTGTAATTGCCACTGGATGCAACAGAAAGACTGGAACAGTGTCAGGGGTCACGAGGAGAGAAGCCAAACCCAAAGGAAGCTGGCTGGAGGAGAAGGGTCACAGTGAGATCCGGAGCTCACTTGGGGCAGTGCTACCTGTATTATCTGCAAATAGGGCTATTTATTTGCAGCTTTATAAACTCCCGGTATGATCGGAGCTGTGCTGGGAGAGGTAGCCGGCCAGCCACTCACCCATAAATTCTATAATTGGCCTCCAGTTTTCCAGCTTTAAAATCTAAACAGGTCAAACAAAGGACAGATACACACAAAAAAAAACAAGCAGCTCCAACCTCTCCTGGAGCGTGTTCGCCTAGGGGGTCCGATGCTCTATACATATCTCTTGTTCACATGTAATAGCAGCTGCCTGGTATTTCAGAGCAGGCTATTTTAAGCTGCATCTATTCTCTAGAACACTTTTCACTTACTGGACCATCATCCTTGCCACAGATTCCAGGTAGCAGTACCCCGCAGCGGTGAAGTTATCTTTGTATCTGCCCATCTCTATGGCTTCCAGCCACTCACCCACGGAGCTGAAAGACGGGAAGGCTGAGAAAGTGCATTCGGCCAGGGGGATGGATGGATTGTGAGGCCTGCCAACTCAAACAGCACATGAGCAGTTAGATCACACCAAAGCAAGGTTCAGCTCCCATCCGTAGGACGGAATCTGGCAGCTACCTCTCTAGCAGGCATAAAAGTGGGCTTGGCCCATGCAAGTTTTCAGGGAACAACTAAGGCAAGGCACATGGAAATTTAACCTGAGCACTGGCTATGTAAGGAAGGGGAGAACTGAGGGATGGTGGCTATTTGGCTCCTTAATCCTACCCACTCTGTGAGGATCTGGAATCACAGAATGTTCTGCAGTTCCATCAGGAGCTGTCTCTGGCTGTGATCCTGGGTTACTGGGCACTTCACTTTCTTCCCAAGTGACTCAACAATAGAGAAGGCTCCGTCTGCTGGAGCAGGCCTCACCCCTCCACCAGGAACCAGAGCAGAGCAGGTCACCCGAAAGTCCCAGACGGCCTGCAGCTCCGCCAGCGTAGCCACGCAGCACCGCTACCAATGGCTTGCGAAGTAATTCAGTCACGTAGCACCGCATGACAGACACACCCCAACGTGCTGAAGAGGAGCTTCTCTTAAACCCCTGCTTCCTCCTCTGAAGGGTTCTGCTTCTAATCAACTTCAGTTGCTGAATCCTCCTCCAGCCAGAGCTCCCAGACCCACCCGCGGGGGCTGAGGAGAGAGTGTGTCTGACCCATCAGTGCTGCATTAGCTGGAGGCAGAGAGGTGGGGAGAGGTTTGGCTCTGCAGCAGAGGCAGCGTGGGAGAAAACATCAGACAACGAGGGCAGGGCCAGAGTGCATCTGCTGGATCCCACTTCCCGTGATACCTCTCTCCGCGCTGGCACGCAGGGCGCCCCACACGCAGGGGGACAGACGCCTCGGGGGCCCTGCCACCCACCCTGTGCAGAGAGGTTGTACTGGTTCTGTGTTCCCACAGGAGCGGGAGGGTAGAACTGGGGCTGTCGCTCTCCAAGGGTCTGGCTACACGGCAGCTAAAACCCCTCCGCTGGCCGGTGCCAGCTGGCTTGGGCTAAGGGGCTGTTTAATTGTGCTGTAGATGTTCAGGCTGCAGCCCTGGCTCCAGGACCCTGCGAGGTGGGAGGGTCCCAGAGCCCAGACTGCAGCCCGAGCCACCAAACGTCTGCCCCACAATTAAACAGCCCGTTAGCCCAAGTCAGCTGGCCCAGGCCAGGCCTTGGGGTCCAATTGCAATGTAGGCATACCCCTAGGCACCGTGCTGGACCCAAGCCTTGGCAGGTCCATATTGCTGGTGTCAGCCCTGTGAGACAGCTTCAACTGTCCAGGAATCCCTCAATCCAGCCAGATCCCATGAGGCAGACTGCACTCAGAGGGCCCAATCCTGATCTCAGTTACAGCAGCGCCCGTCTGGGAATGGCTGCCATGATTTAGATGGAGTGGCTCTGGATGTGCTTCAGCATCTGGTGTCACCCAGGAGTGAGCCGTGTGGTGTGGCCCATGGGATACATACGGAGGCGAACGCTCCGGCACTCTAGAATTAAAGAGAAAGATTGGGGATACAGGCAGATTTTCACCTGGTGCAAGTGGAGGTGGTACATTTCAGTGGCTCTGGGTTTTGAAGCATCTTGCTTAGGATATTGTGGATGTGTGAGAACTTGGGCCTCTCATTTCGCTCCTTCTGCCAACAATCCAGCATGAGCTGGTGAAGCGGGGGCTGGCAATTCATCGGGGGAGGCAGCCGGAACCCATCCTCGATGGCCTTTATCACCTGAAATCCCACACGGGGCAGGAAGAGAAGAGAGCTATACAAAGGAGTCCATGGGGAGGGGGAGGCCCCAGTGGCTGCGAGCGGCTTTCAATCAGGCCCAGCCATCCAATCAGCCGCGCTGCTGCATGAGGGGAAGGGGGAAATCCCGGACATTTCTACTTTATTAGAAATCCCCCCCGGACGGCCATTTAAAGCTGAAAAAGCCGGACATGTCCGGGGAAACCCGGACGGATGGTAACCCTAGTTTAACCCGGAACAATTGTTTTAAACTTTTTGGGTTATTTGCGTAGCTCTGCTCTTATAGGCCAAAAATATGATAAATGTCCCCCTGCCCCACGTTAACCCAAGATGCAAATACAGAGCCACTCAAGCGACATGCATGTCTTGCAATTCCCGAATGCCCGTCATTGAAACATGATCTCTCCGTAGGGTCAGAGTAAGGTGGATGCAAAGCAACTCACATCCTGGTTGGACATGTCCCAGTAGGGTCTCTCCCCGTAAGACATCACCTCCCACATCACGATGCCAAAGCTCCACACGTCACTGGCAGAACTGAAGCGACGGTACTGGATGGCTTCGGGGGCTGACCACAGCACCAGGCTCTTCCCGCTCTGGCCAGGCAGAAGAAAGGAAGACATGAGGATCTCCGCATCAGGACGAGGGACACGTTCACACAGGCTCACTAATGCCTCCGATCGGCATGCGTCCCACCTGTGTTGTGGAGCAGTTAGTGACACAGACCTTGGCACCATGTGCAGTTTTAATGGGAGGGGAAAACTCTGCACCAAATTCTTTAACAATGGACCAAGCCCCAGTGCTAGTCTGCAGGGCAGGGCGAGGCCTGAAACATTAATGTGGGAGGTACAGTCTCCCGAAGGAGCTGATGGCATTTTATCCATTAATATTGAACGAAAACACACTCCGAACCCGGTAAACACACTGCCACTCCCCCCCACCTCACCTCCCTTGTAACTAGCAAATGCCTCTGCAGCGTCTGCAGAACCCTTCTGGCTGCACGTCGGACAGTAGGCACTGGGCTCCTCTCGGTGAATACTAATTACCTGCTAGGGACAGAGATGGACTTCGGCAGTCACACACCCTGCTTGTTAGAGAGAGGGGACCCTGGCGCTGGGGCATATCCGGCCCCCAGTCTCTCGTTAGCGCCAACGAGGTTTCCATCCATAACATTTGGGTCTCAGAGTCTCAGCTATAGCTCCGAGTGACATGCTTTCCCCTCCAATTCCACAGAGACTCCAAGTCAGGCTCTCCCCTGGCCTGACCCTCGATCAGGTTGGGGGGACGCGCCGAACACTCCACCAGCATCAGACACTCAGACTAACCGAGGTCGTTAAGTGCCAGGCTCGCCAGAGCTGGTGAGCGTCAGCAGTTCCCCGCGCAGGCCAGCAAGGCAGGGAGAGTCACCCCCCCGGTCTCAAGGGCTGGCTGAAGCCAGTGTGTCAACAGCCGCTAGTTCTTTGTGCTACCAGAATACTGCCTGGGACAGAACGTGTTCTTTGGAGTGAAGAATCCATTGTCGTTTTTAAATACGAATGCCGTGGTTAATGGGATGATATAATGGTGTTGGCTCACGTATGCTGGCTGTGGGACATCAAATTAAACATTTTTTTATTGCTTTTCAGTTAAAAATACTGTACATTGATTTCTTCACTGGCAAGTGAAATGCTCTAAATTGGACTGTGAGCGAATTAATGAGAGCAGCGCTATATTGCCGTGCTGAAAATGTGCTCGTGGGGAAGTGTGCGGCATGCCCCCAAACCTGTAATTTGACTCCCTAACGGAGCCTGCAGGACAGTTCCCCCCTCCAAGTGCCATGTTTGGGGTGTGGGTGTGTTTCTGGGGGAATGTAATGGGATCTCAAGCCCCATCTCTTTATGACTCTGAGTGTGTGTGTTCAGGAAGCCTATTGGCTGAGAACGCTGAATAGGCACGTGTGTGAATCAGACAGGTCTTAAATTCTTAATTGAAAACCATGAATTTCATTAGAAGTGATAAAACACACACAGCTAACCCCCAGGCTGTGTGAGCTGCTTACAACTCCCAGTGCATGCATGTGTACGTGTACACACACACACACACACACACACACACACACACGATGAGAGGGGAAGAATTTGTCTTGCACTGATTCAGATTCATAGGTAGTTTATGCAGAAAGCCTTCGCATTTCACTGCCATTTACTTTAATCTCCAGCTGAAAAGAAAACTCTTTTACATGCAAATACTGTATCAGGAAGAGACCAGGCAACCAGAAAACATCCTGCTTTTGCAGCAGGTTCGCTGTATCTGGTATTAACTAGAGCTGTGAAACTCAGCTAGCTTCATATTTTGATCCCTACTCAACATTCAGATCAGGCCTGCAAACCTCTTCCACGATGCTGAGCCTAGTTTTAAGTTATCCTGATTGTGGCTTTGCATCGAAACCAGAAGAGATCTGGTTTTGCAAAGATTCAGCATGAGAACATGGCCATTCTGCCCAAGGTTTGCTTTTTGCTTTGGGAAACATTGGTACCAGAAGCCAAAGCTAAAGGAAACTTTCTCACAAACACTGTGAAGTGGAACCCGTAACCCCAGCTGCTGGGAAGATATTAGATCTCTCTCAGAGGCAGGGCGGTGCAAGAAAACACTCCCTACCATGACAGAACTGTGCTCCTGTTCTGATGGGTGGCAGCAGAACCTGCACAAAGAGCCTCATAACCTTGGCTCTGTCGTGGAAGGGGCTTTCAGTATCTCAGAGGGATCGGGACATGTTGTTTTCTCTATCAGGGAACATGGTTCTATCATCCGCCAGGTCCATAGAAGGGAGGTTTCTCCATTCTTACGTTTCCAGAACCTCTATGATTCGTACTTTGTACGGGGAAATTCCTCCTGCCTTCTGAACCTATGTCAGAAAGTTTTGCTTCTCAAACTCTACGCTGCACTAACAGATCAGTCCATTTCCAAGCACAAGAGATGGTCTAATAACCACGTTACCCAGGGAGCTCATCTTTGTATTCCTCAGTGACTGTCCCTGACATTCCATCTCATGCACCTTCAGACCCAACCCTCCCCCCTCCAATGACCCCACAAAGTTAGTGAGTACCCAGCTCTGTCACAGCACAGCTACTGCACTGACAGTCCCCCACAGCTTACCATGGTGGTGAAGATGGTCTCCATTTTATCTTCCTGGGACTGTCTGAAGCCTGATATTTTGCAAACCAGGTTGCTATTCACAAGGACTTTGTGGGCAGCAAGGCTTTTATGTACGTAACCCATCTCGGTCAGGTACTTCATGCCGGAGGCAATCCCATGTAACATACCAGTCAGCTGGGCGGCTGTGAACTGGCCCTCGTGTTTCTGCAAGGCAGGAGTAGGGAAGGCTGCATTTCAGCATGTCACACAAACAGCTTGTGCTGTGACTCTTCAGTTAGGAAAATGGCAACACTGCTAGCCAAGGTCCGAGGGGGTAACCGACACCCAGGGACACTCACCCTGAGAAACGAATCCAGCACTCCGTTCCCCATGTATTCCATCACAGTCATCATGGTATTTCCTGGGCGCACAGACAGAAAGGGAGTATTTAGCCAACCTTGGTTTTTATTGAGCACAGTTCTGCACAGATATAAATACATACACCCAGCAAAGCCTCCAGACCCAAAGATGCCCAGCCCAGCCCTTAACCCTTCGCTCCTCAAAAGATCATTTTCTGCTTGCTTTTCACACGAGAGATTTGGGTCTCGTCTGCTCTGTCTGTCGTGGGAATCTCTGTGCATAACTAGAGAGTTAGTCAGGCAGCCACATTCAAAGGAAGGGACCCCTGAGAAAAGGAGGGGAGCTGGGGAAGGGATTTCTACTCACCCTTTAGAGCCAGCTTTTTAAAAACCTCAAACTGAAATGCCTGATAAACCATGGGGAGAAAATCTCTCTTGAAGATTCAGCAACCCCACCTCCTGCCGCCAAAGTGGAGAATTCCTGGAGCTGAGCTGCTGGGTACTCACCGGGCATGAAGCTGAAGGTTTTGAAGGTGAAGGAACATTGGGCCAGTCCCATGGGAGAGGGGCTGTGCCAAGGGACGGTCTACATCCCTACAATTGTCTCAGCTGGAGACGAACTGGGGCAGTCAGAGCAACAGAGGGGAGGGTGCTCAGAAGACAAATGCAGAACACACACAAACTTAGCTTGTCGCAAAAAATGTGAACCAATGTGATAAAGAAGGTGAAGAAAAGAAAATTTTCAATGGCTTAAAAACCGATGCTGGGAATCTGGGTAACAAGAAAGAGGAACTGGAAATTCTCTCTGATGAGAAGAAACTTGATAAAATTGGTATTCCCGAATGGTCGGACTGTCCATGAGGGGAATTTTAAAATCACTGGTTACACCTTACTCAGGAAGGATGGAGTGGGCCAGCACTTTATACGATAGACAGGACCTGTTTTAGAGTGACTGACGACTCAGTCTCAGGACCATGAATGCATATGACTCAATGTGTTAAGTAACAAAGTCCAGGAAAAAGAACAGGAGTACTTGTGGCACCTTAGAGACTAACAAATTTATTTGAGCATAAGCTTTCATGGGCTACAGCCCACTTCTTCGGATGCATAGAATGGAACATATAGTAAGAATTATGTATACATACAGAGAACATGAAAAGGTGGAAGTAGCCACACCAACTGTAAGAAGTTAATTAATTAAGATGCGGTATTATCAGCAGGATCAAAAAACCTCTGTATATGGCGCTGGTGAGATCAGTACTGGAATAGTGTGTCCACTTCTGGTGTTCACATTTTAAGAAGGATGTTGAAAAAGTGGAGAGAATGCAAAAAAGAGCCACAAAATTATTTATGGTCTGGAGAAAATGCCTGACAGTTAGAGACTAAAAGAACTCAATCTCAGCTTATCCAAATGATGATTGAGAAGAGACTTGGTTTCTGTTACAAGGACCTTCAGGGGAGAAAATAATAGGCACTGAAGGAATCTTTCATCTAGTGGAGGAAGGCAGAACAAGACCCAATGGCTGACTGATTTCTAATGTGAATCAGACATGTTTTTAACAGCGAGGGTGATTAACAATAGGAACAAACTACCAAGAGAAGTGGTGGCTTCTCCCTCTTTTATCTCCAGCTCAAGACGAGATGCCTTTCTGGAAGTTATCCAGATCAGTACAGGGACAACTGAGTGAAATTTACTGGCCTGTGATATATAGCATGTCAGACTAGATGATGGAATGGTCCCTTTTGGTTATAAACTCTGCAAATTTATGAAAGGTCCTGCTTCAGGTCTCTAGCTCCTCCAGTGCAGGGGCTCTCAACCTTTCCAGATGACTGTACCCTTTGCAGGGTCTGATTTGTCTTGCAAACCCCAAGTTTCACCTCACTTCAAAACTACTTGCAAAATCAGACATAGAAATACAAAGTGTCCCAGTACACTATTACTGAAAAATTGCTGGCTTTCTCATTTTACCATACAATTATAAAATAAGTCGACTGGAATATAAATATTGCACTTACATTTCAGTGTAGAGTATATGGAGTAGTATAAACAAGTCATTGGCTGTATGAAATTTTAGTTTGTACTGACTTCGCTAGTGCTTTTTATGTAGCCTGTTGTAAAACTAGGCAAATATCTAGATGAGCTGATGTTCCCCCTGGAAGACTTCTGTGTACCCCTAGTTGAGAACCACTGCTGCAGTGGGACCTCCAAAAAACAAGACAGACATGACCTCATACTCCTGATATTTCTCAGGTAAAAAAGCAGAAAAAGAAACCTTAAAATAAATAAATAGCAATAATCCTGGCCTCCTTCCAGTATCATCAGGCAGCTGAAAAAAGCACAAACACATTTCTTTTCCCCCTTTCAACAAGCTCCCAGCCACCCTTCAGATTTTACATCCACAGACCTCATCTTTCTGCTATGAGAACAGTGAATTAGGGCTTTCAAAAGTATGGCTTACTATACAATTCCTATATGGTGAAATGCTTCATGAATATCAAGTAGCTGTGGGAATGATGGGAACACAAAGCTCATGTGGGTTTTTGAGGCTATCAGACCCTGAGATGTCTCCAGAGTCACAGCTAGATGATTCATTTATTTTGAAACAAGATCACATCTGCCAAACAGAAAAGGAGGGAACTACACAGAAAAAGGGCCATTAACAGTGAGGAGGGTGCGTTTGCTCAGGGGGAGAGACTTGCAATTCTCTATCACAAACATATAATGAAAGCAACTAATTAGTGTTTCTGATTACCTAACTATCAATGGTGGAGCTGTTCATCTAAATGGCATAATTCACACACCCACAAAGCAAGCATACACGTCGTATTTTGAAGAAGAAATTAGTAAAAGGTAGGAAATGGAATGGATATAATTAGGGGTACTTAAGCACTTGACCGTCAGAGGATGGATTTCTGTGCATCTGTATTGCACACAAGCGGCTTAAACTCTAAGGGCCTGATTCTCTCGTTCCTTCGACCCCAATCCTGCAGTTTGCTCTGCCTGCATGGATCCAAGCGCAAGATTGGCGTCTCAGAGGGAGACATGGATCTCACCCTGAGGAATGCAGTCAGCATAAGGGGCCCTGCTCTTGATTTGGGGAGGAATATTAAATATTATCGCTAGGAACACTTTGAGTAGCACCATTGAGGAGAAAAGTATGTGAGTGAGGGTAGCTGGATCGGGCCCTATGTTAAAACAGAAGCTGATCCCCTGTGTTATAAATAGCACAGTTAACAACATGCGTGTTCATGTTTCTCCATATTTAACCACACCTTCCTCAGATTCATAAAGAACACACACTCCCACAGGGAAAGACAGCAACCACACTCATCTGTTTGCTGACAAAACTCTCATTTTAATTTGCTTTTATGCCAAGAGTTGGGTTTTGCTGCTAACCCAGTTTGACTCCCTGGCTTTATTAATCTAGCTGTAAAAATTCGATTAAACAGCATCAGAACCATAAAATAATAAAAACCAACACAAGCAAACATTTGGCTTCCAGAGGGCAACTGTACAGCATCTCCACCACCAGATAATCACATTGCTAAACAACTGCTCGAGCATATTACCAGATTAGTTCAAAGGCGAGACTCTTGCATTAATGACCCAAACTCCATGGTGGGTAATTAAGAAAACAATCAGCATTCTTCCTGCTTTTCCACAGGACAATTGCTTTCTATTGCTTTTAAATTACCAAGTAAACGAGGCCGCATTGTTGCCACAAAAATCAGATCAGGGAGCGTATCACTTCATTTTGCTGGGCACTAATAAGCGTGTAACAATGCTGGAATCACTTTGTATCTATCGATCAGAGTAAGTGCCATGCAATCGCAGAGCGGCTGTTTGTGCATATCCCCCTTATGCTGCCCAACTTGCATCGTTATCAGCCCATAAACGCTCTGAGTTACACAGGACTTGGAATTGTGTCCTAACCTGAAGCAAACATGTTGTTATTGCTGTGTGTGGCTAGGGTGTTTTTACAGCCGTCCCGTATGTGTGTTGAGCATAAAGTCTCATCACATAACACATGTCTCTCTGGTCCGGAACATCTCCATGTAGTGATTCCGCAGCCAGCGAGCCGGAGCCTGGGCATTGTAGCTCTGCCAGACTCCTGGTCTGTGGCTCTATTTTGTCCTCAACTTTTCCTGTTATTACCATTAGCTGTAGCCACCGGCATTCTCACCACCACGCCATGCAGGCCTACTCTGAGCAGGGGATACAAGTCAGCAGCCAAGCGCTCCCAGCATTGCTACCACAGTGGTGATCAGCTGGTGCTAGTGTGTTTGGAAACAGCTGGCAGAAGAGTCTAGTGTAGGCACAGTCTGTGTTGTCTAGTCCTCGCCCCTCCCCATGCCTCAGTTTCCCCATGGCAACACACACCTGCCTTTGTGGAGGGCTTCGGGTGCCCTGGATGAAGGGGCTGTGTGACCATTCACTGTATGTTCTTGCCTTCGCTCTGAGAATCGCACACTGTTAAAACTGCATGGATAGTGAGTGAAGCCACCACAACGCAGCACAAAGCTGCCAGTATTCTGGGGTTCAGCCCTCTCTCCGAGAGAGGGAACAGGAATCCAAAACTTTCCAAGCTGAAAGTGAGGGGGTGGAGGCAGGGGCGAGTGAACCTAGTGCATGAGGCTTTCCGTGCAGGAGGACTGAATTCAGATCTAGCTCTAGGATCTAGTCACAATCGGTTTGGCGAGTGTCATCCTAGATTAATTGGCCCTTTCGTTAAAAAACCCCCAAACCCAATGAGTTTGCATACCATGACATGCAGAGTTAATAAGCCCTACCTCTGGTGATGACGCCCTCCAGGCGGATGATGTTGGAGTGATCGAACTGGCCCATGGTGCTAGCCTCTGCCAGGAAGGTGCGCTTCTGCTTGTCTGAGCAGCCAGCTCGAAGGGTCTGGATGGCAACTGGGAGCTCTCTCTTGCTGGGAAGTTTCAAGCATCCCCGGCAGACTTCTCCAAACTCTCCTGTGCCGTAGGAGAGACGGGAATTAGAGTGTTTCCAGCTAAAGGAGAGCAGCCGTTTAGCGTCCCTGTGGTTGGACACTTGAGAGAGTGAACATCCCAAGAGAACGCCGCACGGGACTGTTTTCATACTGTCGTTCTAGGAGCTGTGCTAGCTGCTCTCGGTCACTCACAGGCCATGAAAACGGGAGCTATTGCTACGCTGATTTTATGTATGGCTTTCTCAAATCTTCAAATATCGCTGCACAGATCTGCTGCTGCGCAATGGGACAAGGGGCAGTGCTTCTCTTCTAGAAAATCAGCTCCCCTTCTGGTAGCGTTTCCTTGTGCCCCACATCCCCTAGCAGGACCTCTGCCTCTGGACCTGCAAACACTGTGATCTGGGTGCCGGGGTGTGGGCAGCCGGGGTCTGAGTACCTGGCTAATCAGGCAGATGGGCTCTGCTCTGACATAGCAGGGAACTGTACAGCCAGAAACGCTCAGGGGAAACATCCACCCACGAAACAGGAAAGTGGATTAAGGTCCCTTTAAAAATTCTCACCCTAGCCTCAGTTTATCATCTTCCCCCACTTCTGGGGGGCATCGTGACTTGCTGTGAACACACAGACTTTGAAACTCTTTAGTGCCAACTAGCAGGTGCAATAACACATGATGCAATTTCCTCTCTTTGGCTGCTTAGACCATTCCCCTAATACACCAGCCAAGTCCACACTGCACTTTTGAAGTGCTTTCCATGAATGGAAGATTATCTCCCAGAGATCAAGACAGTCCTCACTGGGCTCCGACTCTCTCCATTCCCAAACCATCCCAAATCTGCTGCCCACCGGAAGTACAGTCAGGGCCACGCATTGTTCATCAGCACTTGAGACAGAACTTTCTGCTCCTCGCAGTCACCAACGCGGCAGCACACAAAGGGACAAATTCGAACGAGAAAAGGCCAACTTTGGTTTTATAGGGAAAAGCCAAGGGATATGAAGAGCTTTATTGATCTGAGAGACAGGTATCCGCTAGGTCACCCGGGAGACTAATACAAACCATTCTACATTCCTCCTATTTAAAAGACCCACCCTACTTGGATTGCCTTTTCATTACTTATCTAGTGCTCGAAGTTCAGAATCACCGGGCCAGTTTCTCTGCCCAGATTCCTCTGCTCTCCACTGTCCGACAATCACCTTTTATTTCCATGTTAATATTTAAGCTGCTAGTTAAGCTACTCCCCTGCCTCTGTCGTTTTTGTTTTTAAAGAGCGTCTCTTTGGGAAAACGATACCCAGCATACCAGGGCCTCCGCAGATCTGGCTTGCATTAGCAATTAAAGCTGCAGGGATTTTAATCTGCATTGACGTTTTAGGCCGTAAAGTCGATGAAAATCAATAAATCATTGAGAGTTAGCATATTCATAAATAGTTTTTATGCCGCTGTCAACCTGCTAAGAAGCAGATAATTGCCAACGTTCTCTATGAGATGCTGGTCACATCACTGTATGCTCTGCCTGAGGAAAATAAACAGGGACACTAAATCAAGCTCATGTACAAAATACTAACCAACCACACTCTGCGTCTCCCTGCTACGAGCACACAAAACTGGCCAGGACCACAATGAGATTGAAAATCCCTAATGAAGCCGGTAGCAGGAAATATGTAAATGGCTTTAAGAACCCTGACGAGGCTCCCAGAATCCTAGAACGAGCCGAGCAGGTAACAATGGGCTGCTGAGATTCATTCCTACCCTGGTACCTGCTGCGGTCCCCTCAGTGCACAGAGCAGCAATTCACAGGCACCGCGGCCCTGTTCCTCTTGGTTTCAAGGAAGCAGGTGAAAGTCACAATCCTTTTAGTCGTTCCCAGGGATCTTGTGCCTCCACCCCGGCTGTGCCTCCTTCCTTTACAATCACTGACGGGTTTGACGCTGCTGCAGACTGGGACTCAGTTCTCCTCCGAGGGCGCCACTCTCCACCTTCCTCCCAGGCCTGTCTCAGGCAAGAGCCTCCTCTCCAGCAGGAGGAGCGGAGTGGAACAATCCAGAGCCCCAGTGGGATGCACTGTGAGTTCTTGCATTTCTCCTCATTCCCCAGAACTCAGCGAGGGGTCACGCGAGACAAGGCAGCGAGGGCTATGGGGGAAGTGAGGTGTTTACACTTGCTGCCCTTCGTTACAGATGGCGAGGTCCTGCCATGACCACCATCCAAGTGCGTGACACTGTTCAACTCTCCACCCCGGTCAGTCCCAGGTATCTGTTTCCTAGCACATGGCAGCTCCCGCAGAAAGCTCACCATGGAAAGAAAACCGAGGGCTGTATTTATACACCGGCAATGATGCCAGGAGTCATCACCTTACAGAGCCAGGAGCCAGCGGCTGCAGTCGATTTCAGCTAAGTAGCGCTCTGAACAGGTTGATAGGGCTCAGTCTCCTGGGTGGGGGAGGAGCAGCTTGGAACACATTTGCAGGGAAAAGGTCTGGGTGAAAAGCCTGTTTAAGCAGGTCCCCGTGCCCCCCTGCTGATTTCTGACAGGAGCCTATTCACAAGGGACTTGTCTACATCTCATGAGCTGCATTCGATGGAGAAGCTGCACTTCTGGAGCCAGCTCCTTACAGCTGCACGGAACAACGACCCGATGCAACTCTGAATGCCAAGAGTCAGACTTGTGACCCAGACCCAGATCCACACCTCTGCCAGGGCCGGCCTTTTCTGCACACTCCAGTAACATCCACAGCCTCCCCGCGTCCCTGCAGGCAGTTGAGATACAAGGGTTTGGAGGGTCAGTTTATCATCTAGAAAAGGCTCGAGTGACATTTGCTCTCTCCATTCAGGTGCTTATACAGCCCCATGCCTGTAGCGTCTGAGCACCTCTGAAGTGTTTGCAAGTCAAAATAGTAATAATTCTCTGTCTCTTGTCCCTCGCAGTCAGCAGGAGAAACTCTAGTCCCAGGGGGGGAACAGGTCTCAGATATGGCTGAGTTTTGGTGTCTGTTTCATACTCTCCGCCCTGCTGGCTCCCTAGGAGGGGGCCAGACAGCGTCCTGACAGCTCAGCCGGTCGGACACACATGTCTGCTTTTGAAAACAGAAAACTCTTGGCTGCTGACACAACGTACTGCTCCCAAAATGGATTTACAGTTTTGCTTAAGTCCCCGCTAATGCAAGAGCTGCACCAGGGCTCTGTGCCCGGCAAACCGCAAGGCCAGACAGAGGCTGGGGATTACACAGACTGGGCCACACTCCCTCACCAGGGAGTGCAGAAGGGTTTTTGGGAGGTGAGCGATGTCACTCGGAATGCAGGCCCGCAGCACCTGCCAGGGGGTAGTGAGCTCTCACTGCGCTCCCACTGGCCCCTAGCTGGGGGCAGCTCTCACTGCGCTCCCACTGGCTCCCAGCTGGGGGCAGCTCTCACTGCGCTCCCAGCTGGGGGCAGCTCTCACTGCGCTCCCACCGGCTCCGAGCTGGGGGGCAGCTCTCACTGCGCTCCCACCGGCTCCGAGCTGGGGGCAGCTCTCACTGCGCTCCCACCGGCTCCGAGCTGGGGTCCTGAGGACAGGCGCCAGCAGCACTTGCCGGGCTCCAGGTCAGAGGCTGGGGAAGGACTGAGCTGGGAGGTAGGCTGTGATCTGCTCCACCTGGAAATCCTGCCTCAGCCTTGGATTGCAGCCTGGAGCCCTGGGAACCCTGCTGGGAATTAACCCTTTGGGGTGAAAGAGGAGGCTGTAAATCCAACCCAACGCCCGTCCGATGGGCTGAGGACACGGTCTCCTCTTCAGATTGATCGCTGTGTCCCTATGGCACAGGCGTCCTCAGCCCGGCAGGAATGCCTCTCTGCAGAGCGCACCGGGAGCCATGCTGCAGCGTCTCGAACAGATACTTGCCTGTTCCAATGATCCGCTCGATTTTGATACTCGAGTTGTCGAGCTCTTTGGCAAAGAGGTGCACGGCCTGCGTGGGGTCTTCACAGGTGTCAGGGTCAATGTACGTCCTCCTGGTTGGTATTTTAACTACAGCAAAGAGAGGAAATAAACAGAGTGTGTGAGAAGAAAACCCTGCGTCACCTCCGCGAAGCTCTGCCCAGCTGGGACCCCACTGAGCGAAAGGCAGCAGAGTGCAAACCGGCAGGCGCTCTGCCCCTCTCTTTACCTGCCAGCCCTGGAAACCTCCTCCAGGCTGCATTCCCCTCGCTATCTCCAGCCCATCCTACTCCAGCTGCTGCTCTTTGCTCCCCGGGCTTTTAGCGGCGCTTTGGGGCTCAGGACACGAATTGGGCCCACACTGAGGGGCCCTACAGCAGCTAATCCACGCCCAGAGATTTCCTTTCGGACACCGTGTCCCCTTTTAGGATCTGAGACAGCAGCTCGGAGAAAGCCGGTCACAGTCGCCCCAGAGCTAGCGTTCACATCTCAGCTGAGCACGAAGGCTCCACGTAAATACAGAAAACCCCAAGATTCTGTAGCACCCAGAGCGCCAGGACGCAGCAGCAGGAGCCGGACTCAGCACTGGAGCAACAGCATCCATCTGAATTTAATGTAACTAAAAAACATTGCTGTTAAACGGGTAATTAGCTCTTCAGCTTAACGAAGTCTGACAATAACTTCCCTAAAACCCTACAAACCTGTATCCTCTCGCTGTGCCGCCCGGGGCCTCTCGTGGAGCCGCTCTCCTGTCTGCGGAGCCAGGTGATTTGGAAAAGAACACGCGGCTCTGCAATCTACAATATGCTCCGCTGCTCCCAGCCCTCCCGCACTGGGGAGATCTTTGCAAGGCTCTGCTCTTTATCTCACAACCCCAAACTACATTTGGCAAATAGACTGTCCTCTCCTCTCTCTACACTGTTAATGAAACGAAATGAAGTGAGGCAGGCATCTGTTCCTGTCGTCTATGGAAACAATCAGTCAGACCAGGGACCAGGCTTCCATTCCCCAGGACACGCTATCCACGCAGGCTACAGGCATATTGACCCAGTACGATTCTGAACCACCAGCGGTATCACTGCTCCGATAGACAGAGCGCCTCTCCTCATTGCTTAGCCCCAGACCACCTTTAGAGATACAGCCAACTCCGGCTGTAGGTCAGGTTTGCTCTGGGGGTGGGTGGGTGGGCTGGTCAGAACTGCCATTAGGACATGCCTGGGAGTGCTCTCTCCGGGCCTGGACGCAGAAGGAGCTTTGCTTCCAGCATCAGGACGGATGGAGCCAACGTGCTGCCTTTCCCCTGATCTGCCTCGGCAGGAACCTCCTGCCTCTTGGGACTAAAACCGCTGAGAAACTTGGCTCTGTCCGTTTGCTACCAAGTTCCTACAGGGAGAAAAGGAACCGTTCCCCCTGCTCATTCTCACCCAGACCAGTTCCAACAGGGACACAGTCCCTCCGAGTCTGAGCAGATCCGCCTCCCAGGTTAACCCTTCCCTACCTGGCCAGCCTCGGTGTCCAAGCCCCCCAGCAGGGATAATTAGAACCACGTGCTGCTCCAGGCCCCGATGATCAGCGCATGGATTGCAAAGCCTCCCCCACAGGCCGCTACCATCTGCTAAATGGCAACTGACGCTGCCTGGACCGAGCCCAGGAGAACGAAGTGCAGCAAGAGCGACCCAGTTACAAAGAGCATTGCACAGCGCGGGTGGGGACCGTAGCAGCCACTCGCGGGTTTCCTGTAAACCTTCATTTTAAATTCCCAGAACAAATAACAAAGACGGGAGCATGTTGGCTCTGCTGCTCCTGGGGCCTCTGCTCCCAACACAACAGCACTGGGTGCCCTGACCTGGGAGGTTTGCCTTGCTCAACCCAAAGACTGGCTGAGTTTCTGCACATTCGGAACAGGCAGGGGGCTGTGCCTGCTGCATGTGGTGCTCCCACTGGGGAACCAAACCAGCAGCGAAGGCCAATCCCACGTCAACTGAGCACAAATTCCAAAGAGTAAATATAACGCATGCGGCCCCTCTGGTGTCCTGCCTGTGCGTGACGGCCCCTGAGGCTTGGATCAGGGCACCAGGAGCAACCCCCTCCCTACCCAGATCAGTAACAGGTAGCCTAAGAAACCCCAGCTCCTGCCCTTCCTCTCCCGCTGCTTTGTATGGAAAACTCTCAGCAAGCTTCGGAGCATGGCTCGGCAATAATCAAGGATCCTGAAAAGCGGATGACAGCAGCAAAGGCTTGTCTGAAAAGCGCACAGGCTCTGCTGCCTCTCAGATGCTGCAGGGAGCAGAAGAGTAGGTGTGTGCTTAACCGGCATATGCCAGGAATCAAATACACTCGTCAGTTCTGACATTTGCATTTCCTTTGACAACTGTTGTCTGTAAAATTATCACTGCTTGATAATCAAGAGATGCCCCAGAAAACAAACCCCCGCTCTCCCGTAGCTGTATGTGAAAAGCTGACAGAATAATTCATACGCCCTCGAGAAAGCTGAAAGCATCTCCATTTCCTGTGGCATGCCAGTGACCTCCCTGAGCAGCCAGTGCTCTGTGCGCAGGAAGGACGGCCACTGGCTTATGAAGCTGTCAAGCCAGCTATCTCCGGAGAGCCTTGCTGTGCTGAGCTGGCCTTCTCTGGGCTAACACGGGATGACAGCACTTCAAAAGGAAGGATTCCGGGCTGCTCTGCAGAGAGCAGGGTTTTTAATGACAGTAAATGCAGAGCTCCCCACGCAATCAGACACAGCATAGTGGCCAGACGTCACTTACAATGGAAGTACAGCTCCTCGTCTCCGTCCTGGCTGGCTTTGCTGTACCCACACTGTCTGCAATGAGAAGCAATAGTCACGTTAGGCCTTGAGCGTGAATCTCCCACTGGATACAAAACCCCAAATGCCAGTGCCCAAGAGAGCTGTCCAACCCCCCAGAATACACCAGCACCAGGAGCCAGAGGCCAGGGTCAAGCAAACCTGTACGCTTAACCACTGTGGTCTCTGTGATCCCAACCCCAGCAAGAGAGAATTGCTGAGACAGGGACTGGATGTGGAGTTGCAGCTTCAGCGGTGGGCGTGGAAGAGCGTAGGGGTTACAGCACAGCAGACGAGCAAATGACGGGGGCAAACCATGCAGGGTGGGCACCGACTGATCCGGGGCTGGGGTGGAAACCAACAAAGGGCAGGTCAAATCTGGAGCCGCAACACGAAGGCAAGTGCCGAACTCCCAGGGATAATGACAGAGCAGCGTCTCCAGGTCATTTCCAGCCCACACTAAGAGCTCACTGGTCTCCCTGAGCCAATGGGCACCGGACGCCTGGCACACGAGAGCATTTGCTAGCTCAGTCATGTGGATAACTCAGATGTCCACATCCTGTGACAGGTGCAGATAAGCCCTGCTGCAGGTAGGATATTTGCTCGCGTGTCCACACCCCAGTAATCTCAGCCTGACAAAGATGCTAGTCAAACGCCATGGGATGGACGGACTCGCTCCAGTGCGGCAAGCAACGAACTCACCAGGATTTCATACGTGGCACCAGCAGTGCGACAGTCAGATCCCTGCTCTGACCTTCAGGGACTCCTATTAGCATAGACGCAAAGCCCACTCTGCTGCGCGCCCGTGGGTCGCCAGTCATCAGCCTAACCCCTCCCTGCTGCCCAGGCCAGAGCTGTGCTCCCTGGGCTGCGGGCAGTGGCCAAGTCCTGCTGGTGTCCAAGGGAGCAGAGCCCAGTGAGGACCGAGCCAGAGCGTGAGGCTGCCCCAGATGCCATTTGGTTAATAAACTAAAAGCAAAGCCAACACCACACCCTGCTGCTCCTCCGGCAACCTCCCAGCTCAGCCCCCACTGACACCGGCGCCACGCCAGCCAGAGGGAGGAAGGAACTTCCCCAGCTCTAAAGCAGGGACCCAGAGCCTTGCACCAGGGCTGCCTGCACGTGCAAACTGGGCAACTCTAAACAAAGGAGACCTCCCTTGGAGCTGCTCCTCTGCTACCCCAGGGCATTTAGGGGAAACAGCCGCTGGGGGGAGCTGAGTGAACTCTCGCTGCCTGCGTGAGCCTGGCTCTCAGAGCTGAGGCATTCTGTGCACGGGAGGTCGGCCTGCCACTCTGGAGTCACCCCCTCCTCCCCGCCCGGCCGCTCCGACAAGGGGCACAGAGACCTGGGATTCCTGCGGTGAAGCAAGTGACAGTGGCCTGCTCCCACCCCAGCCCTGTCGTTACACAACATTCAAGTCTTCACTTGTCATTTTTTATTATTCTATTTATTTAAATTACTCTCATTTTGGGCTCAATTTAATCTTTTAAGTTAAAAAGTACAGATCGTTTCACTGACCCATCTGTCAGATGAATACCGATGCCCCTCTGAACCATTTCCCTTGTCCCAGCAGCCCTGGCCGGAGGAATGGCGATCGGAGCGAGTGGCTCCAAAGACAGCACAATTATCTGCTTTATATACTTCCCCATGCAGTTCGGAACCCCAGCTGTCTGGGTTTCACCCGTCCTTAAACTCCACAGCTAGACCCAGCCAAAGCAAAAACCTGAGCCTTAGAAAAGCCCCAGATTAGGAAGATTAACAGAAATACAGATTTTAAAAATGCTAAACTAACTTCAGGGAATTTCTATCCTTGATTTACCAGTTGGAAAAGTGAAGAGTTTCACACTGTTTGGAGATGTCCCAGTGTGACCCGCCCCGAACCACAGAGGCTGCGAGTCTGGTACAGTTCCAAGACACGGCCGGGAGTGCAGAGACTCTTGTGCTCTCTCTGAAGGTCTCCAGTTGGCCAGCGTGGTGGCCACATTGCAAACAGTGCAGAGAATCCTGGGGGTTTAGTTATTAACTGGAGCCAACAAATTCTCCCAGATTCCCCCCACCCAGGCCCATTTTCACAGTCACATCACTAGCTCGCCGAGCACCACAATGGCTGCAGACACACAGCTCAGGTTAAGCTTTTCCCACTGTCCGTTCCACAAAACCCTCTAGCCTCGGGAAAGTGACTCACTTGTGTGACAACAGCACAGCCTGGGCCATGTCAGACTCAGGACAGCTTGTCCCTGGGGGAGCTCTGAGTGCCACAGCCGCTCCTGGCCATGGGCAGAGTCACACGTGAGTTGCCAAAGCATTTTTCAGCTACCAAACCCTGTAACCCCACTTGATCCCCTGGCACAAACACCAGCTATTCCAAGCCTGGAACAGGAAGGTGACATTCACAGCTCTAGGCCGTGTGCTGGCCCTCTCGATGAGTGGATTTGACCCTAAGGCAGCCAAACACACAGCTCACAGGGCAGAACTTGGCTGTTACAGAGACCTGTCTCTTTCCCAGTGTCCCCCGAACCCCGGCTGCAGCATTAGCTACACCAAGCCAGCAAGCCACCCCCAGAAATCCTTGGTCTATTGCCATATGCACAATAGAAAAGGTGCGAAGTCTGCTCACCTCCTCCAGATCATCACACCAATCACCATGGAAACCAGCACGATCAGCCCAGCGATTGCAACCACCACGATGATGATGATAGGGTTCTGTTCGCTGGGAGCCACAGTCACTGCCAAGGAGAGAAGTGAAACAGGGGTTAGGTCTGTATTCCCCTCTGCACGTACCCGGCACCATGGTTACAACTCCAGACCAGCCTGCCTTGGCTTGTGCTGCATTCCTGCACCAACGGGACCAGGAATCTCCAGCACCAAGGTCGGGGCCCTGGCAATGTCATGGTGTGTGCCAGAGCACCGAGCTCCAGGGCGCTCCTGCACCAGACAGCACTTTCGGCATCACTGGCAGTGTACGATAGGCCCCTTGTGTTTAAACACAACCGGAAAAGGGAACAAAACTCTGGGTATTTCTAGGGCAAAACACAAGAGAGAGACTGAGGTAGGGCAAAAAATCTTTCAGGCTTTTCTGCATCATAAAGCACCAAGAAAGGGGACAAAGCAGGTCACTTTTAACTGCCTAGCTTCCTCTTGCACATTCCCTGCAATGCAGGTGCGTCGCCCTAGACCAGGGGGCTGCATAGCTCAGGGGGTATGCAAAGGTCTTCCTGGGGGTACAGCAACTCATCTAGATAGTTGCCTACTTTGTACTGACTCCGCTAGTGCTTTTTCCGTAGCCTGTTGTAAAACTAACATTTCACACAGACAAAATGAGAAAGTCAGCCCTTCTTCAGTCACTGTGTGCTGTGATACTTCTGTATTTTTATGTCTGATTTTGTAAGCAAGTAGGTTTTAAGTGAGATGAAACTTGGGAGTACACAAGAAAAATCAGACTCCTGAAAGGGGTACAGTCATATGAAAAGGTTGAGAGCCCACTGCACTAGACTAAGCTGGCAGTTTGCAGATGTTACATGGTCTGAAAACTTTGCCTAAGCCACAACCTTGCCCTGATGGCTGAAGCTGAGAAAAGATTTCCACCAGGATGCATTCGAAATGCCAGAAGTGACGTTCATGCTGACCCCGTGTTAGCAGCACACGACCTGTCGGATGTCAGGCCAGACCTGGGAGCAGGGGTCACAGAAGCTGCTCGTGGAAAGGCAGCAAGGGGAACTCAACATGCTATTTTCGTAGGGTCAGCAGCACTAGGGCTGGTTTTTAACTCCGATTTCACAAGGCGAGTGGCAGCTTGTTTCCAAAGCAAACGCAGCTAGACAAAAGCTAGAGGATTTGCCACACCTTGGGAAGGCTGTAAACGCACTTGGGTCTCAAATCTGGCCATGCTCCCTCGGAGCATCTCCCTATCCCAGAGCTCGGCCCCTCCTCCTGCTAAACCAGCTCAGGTTCCTCTAGCAAAGACTGAGAGAAACTTTCACCGCAGGTGCCAAGCTGCTGTTTATTATTTCTCCAATTCACGGGCCGAGGCTGTTCTGGCAGCCAGAGCCAGTGCAAGCGGAGTGAAGGGCAGTGTTGTCTCTAGCTCTCAGCCTTAGTGGACTCCTCATTCTATTAGCTGGTGTTAAGGAAACAGGCCTGTTTATGGGGGAGACACATTAAAATTTATAGCTTACAAATGGTCTCCCCCACTAGTTCAATACTTTCCTCTCCTGCGCTGGCGAACCGAGGTCTGAGATAGCGACATTCGATAGACAACTTCTACTGGAGTCAATTCATTCTGAAAACGTGTGGTAAATGGATGCAATTTAAGGCCCTGTTAAACACAATCTGTAGAACTTCATACTGAGCCAGCCACCCCTGGACTTTCATTTCCAGCCAGGGCTGGAAACCTACCATCTCTCCCAGCCCCTCCTTCAGACAGTGAAACCAGATGGTCTTGACAACAGGGTTGAATGGAAGCTGTAAAAAGTAAAAACCCAACAAGATCCAGTGAAGCCGAGTCAGCAAAGTGACCAACACCCTAAGTGCTCCACAGACACAGGCTCGAGACCAGCTCTGCTTCCATGTGAAATGAGCTGAAGGACCCTGGTTTGGTTTCCACTGGACAATAGTGCAACTGCCCCCCTCCCCTTCTGTGGCACTACTTGAAGACCACCTGGCTCAGAGGATTGAACGACAGTTCAGCAGGTAGCGACCGACAGCCGTTCCCATCTGACAGCTGTTTGGTGGCCCGTGTAATGGAACTGGGGGGATCCATCCCGATGTCAATGTCACAAAAACCAAGTCACAATCGGCCCTACCGGGCATCCTCGTGGGCAGGCTCAGTAGAACCCCCAGAGATGTCCGGTTAATTTCTCCCCTTCTCCTGCCGAGGGGCTCCCTCTAGGGCAGGGCAGAAGCGGGCAGGCGGGTGCCCTTGTCGATGCTGCACTTGCTCTGTGGACAATCGGAGGACGTCAGCCTGCAAGGCTGTCAAGCCAGCAGCCCTCATTAGCACGACATCAGTCTCTGACAGCGTAAGGAAACGGGTACCTAGCAATGAAGGAATAGGCCCTTGCTCAACAGAAGGGCCCGCTCCCTCCTTAGGGGACAGCCCACACCCAAAACAGACTCCGCTGCTTGAAGTCAGTGGAGTCTCAGGCACGAACCGTGAGCCGTAGAGCTGCTCCAGCTCAAAGTAACGCCCCTGACGTGTGCTCTGTGTTCGAGACGCACCCCACCGGCCTGCTAGCACTTACGTTCCCCCAAGGTTTCCACTTCGATGCCAGGACTGTAGTTTCCATAACCCTGGGCTGACGCTGTCCGGACCTGGAAGACGTAGAGTGTGCCAGGCCTGAGGTTACTGACTGTCACGGCCGTCGACGCGGTTTTCACGGTCGAGTAACTTTGATCTCTTTGATCCTATGAAATAATGAAACACGGGAGATTTAACGAGATTGACAGCTGTCCTCTAGCTGATCTGTGGAGCAGCTGTCTTATCGCTGTGCCTCTGGGTCCTAGCAGGGCTGACTAGCCAAACGTTAGACCATCAGTGAAAATGAAACGTTTTCTAGATGCCTCATTAATAGAAATTACATTGAAAAGTTACAAGAAGGATGAATAAACGCAGCTAGGACTAGCGGATACGACAGGTGAGAGGCTGGGGAACGGGTGTTATAAAAGGGGCGATACACCAGCTTCCTTGGCTGTCCTCTCCCATTCACGTCTTTACATTTTCTTTCACACCACCTTGCACGCTGGGAGAGTGCACACCAAGCCCCTCCCCCTCTACCTCCAAGGAGGTCCTGAGCGTGGCTCTACATATAGGATAAGATTAATATTCACCATATAACAGAAAGTAGTTCCACCAGGTAGGGCTGAGAACAAACAGCTAAGCAGGCCTGGCATTCCAGCCAGCAAAGGGTGCTGGGTGCAGTCACATACTGGCATGCACTCAGATGCCAGCCAGCACACTCCTGTCCCCCTACCTGTCCCCCTCCCAGCCCGAGTTACCATCTCCAAAGAACCCGAGAGGATGGGCAGAGGGTGTTCGTGGATGTACCTTGGGCAGCCCTGTCTGGCTATAGAAGGACATTTGGAGGGGTTGCATGGCATGTCCAGGGGAAGCGCTGAGTACACAATCAAGCCAGCAACAGGGCCCAGCTCCTCAAGGGGACTGGGGTACACAACGGCACTGCCTCAAAGCAGGCCTGGGAAGTCACTGGAACTGCTGGCCAAAGATGCCGGCGTCCCAAAGGGATATCGGAGGAGAAGAGTCCAAAGGGAGGGACAGGCTGGAAGGTGCTAAGTGACTCCCAAACGCATCAGGGCAGGTTGGGGGGATGAGTCGCCTGAGGGCCAAGGAGTCCCATGTTCAGTGCCCTGGATGGGGAGGGGAGGCTGCTCGAACAGAGAGGCTCTTGGAGGAATCAGGGGAAGGGGAAGGGGCAGGCTGAGTGAGAGCAGAGGCAGGTTAGGACAGAGGCAAGATGGTGCATCCTGGCAGCAGCATGGCCATCTCTTTAAGCTCCCTCTGTAACAAAGGGGCCTTTCAGGCTGGGACCGGGGACAGTGGGTGAGAATGTGTAATTGGGTCCCCAGAGAGGGGTTCATTTAAACTAAACGGGGGCTGCTGCGTGTCCCGGGGGGAGGGGGGGTGTGTTGCTACGAGCCATTTCCCAGGAGAGAAGAAGAGACCTTCAGCCTCAGCCCCTCCCTTCTGCCTCTCGCCAGAGCGATGAGCAGGTTCTCAGTGAAAGGCACCGAGATGGGGCCACACCCCCAAAGAGGGCTTGGCTACAGCTGGGCCAGAGCCCAGGAGGACCCTGAAAGGCAGTGAGCAGAGTAGAGGTGTGAGGGACAGAGGAGACAGCGCCTGTACTCACTGCACTACTCAGGGGGAGGACGCGTCTGCCAGCTGGAATCTGATCACCTGCCACCACCAGGCCGTCTGGAGAGGCCCTCTCCGCAAACTGGAGCCAGCTCTGAATGCTGGGCAGTCCTACAGGCAGGTGGGCTGGGGAGACCTGGGTTACCCAGACCAACAAGGCCTCTGTGCACCAGCTCACCAGCTCCGTGCCCGAATCCCATCCCACTCCAGCTGGGCCATCAGCTGACAGCCAGTGGAAAGCCGCTGGACAGCTAGAGCTAAGCCCTTCCTCCCGACTGCACAGAGTGGCCTAGCGCCTGGCACACAAACCAGGTTTCCTGGCGAGAACACCGCATTTTAAACTGCTCCAGCAAACAGCATCAGGGGCACTCTCTCGGCCACGGCACCAACTACAGCAAAGACACGTCCACAGGAACATCTTAGCTGAGCTAGTCTGGAGCTGCCCGTGCCCTGCAATGCCTCACTCACGCAGCCTCTCCTGCCCAGGACGCAAGTCACACAGCGTTAGCATGAAGAGTACTGCATCCCCTCCACTGGGGGCTGCATGTTCTACTCTTTGGCCAGAAAGCCGTTTGGATAGTGAATTGTTCTCATTATGGCTAATGTGAAGGCAGCACATTGGATGTCTGCAAACAGTCTAACTTAATTTCTTTGGTACTAACCAGTGCCTGCCATGACGGGGGGATGGTATTAAACCCACCGGCGCTTCCCAGACATGTCGGACTGGAGCAGCCGGGAGTGCAGAGGGCAGAGCTCTTCCCGGATGCAGGCTGTTCTTGGCACCAGCAGTGGGCTGTTTCTCAAGACTAAATAAACGTGTATTAGCACACTTGGAGTAATCAAAGCTGGCAGGCACATTCTCTAGTGATTCCAGTCCCAGGAATGTGATTCACCTACCCAGCTAGCTCCGGATTTCTGCCTTGTTATGACTGAGATGGACAGAACCTTTCAAGCAGCAGCTGACACATGTCAGAATGGGAAGCTGCGTCTCTGCATGGCAGCCCGGAACAGAAAAGCTCTGAGGTAGCATTTCCTAAGGCAATAGGTCTCCGTGTGGCAGAATGGCCGTTCTGAGGGCTTTGCTGTATTCCTTGTCCCGAGGAATCACACAGAACTTAAAGACAAACTTTCTGTAGGCTCCAGAGATGCAGCCTCTACATGCCTACAGCAGCACATGTTGTCACAGTCCAGATGACGTTCTCCATGTTCTCCACTGGGAATCTCAAAGTCCCAGGCCCCTGGATATATTCATGCTTCTCCCAGGTAGAGCCTCCTGTTAGGAAAGCTCCTCCCAAAGCACATTTGACAAGCCTCCACCCTCCTCAATCCAATCACTCGCACAGCACCACCAGAGAAGGAGCTTATGCTTAACAAACCACTCAAACCATCTAGACATACGTAGCATCCCAGAGGTGCTGGGACTAGAGGTGCTGGGGGCTGCTGCACCTCCCTGGCTTGAAGTGATTTCCATCATATATGGGGTTGCCAACTTTCTAATCAGACAAAACCAAACACCCTAGCCCCACCCCTTCCCCAAGGCCCCACCCCCGGCCCCGCACCTTTCTCGAGGCCCCGCCCCCACTCACTACATTCCCCCTCCCTCCATGGCTCGCTCTCCCCCACCCTCACTCACTTTCACTGGGCTGGGGTAGGGGGGTAGGGTGTGGGAGGAAGGGAGGGCTCTGGGCTGGAGGTGCTGGCTCTGGGGTGGGGCCGGGGATGAGGGATTTGTGGTGCAGGAGGGGGGTCCAGGCTGGGGTTGTGGGACCGAGGAATTCAGAGTGTGGGAGGGGGCTGCGGGTTGAGGCAGAGGGTTGAGGGTGCAGGAGGGGGTATGGGCTCTGGGTTGGGGCCAGGGATGAGGGGTTGAGGGGATGAGAGGGGGCTCTTGGCTGGGGCAAGGGGTTGGGGTGCAGGGGGAGTAAGGACTCTGGGTTGGGGCTGGGGATGAGCGGTTTGGGGTGCAGGAGGGGGCTCCAGGCTGGGGGTGTGGGGCTGAGGGATTCTGATTGGGGGGGGGGGGGGGGGGGGGGAGACGCCGGGTTGGGGGGGGGGGCTCAGGGCTGGGGCAGGGGGTTGGGGCGTGGGTTTATATCGGGTGGCTCCCGGTCAGCGGCGCAGAGGGTCTGAGGCAGGCTCCCTGCTCGTCTTGGCACCGCGCTGCGCCCTAGAATCAGCCAGCAGGTCCGGTTCCTAGCGGGGGGGGGACAGGGGGCTCCACACGCTGCTCTCGCCTGCAGGCACTGCCCCCCCAGCTCCCATTGGTTGGTCCCACCCCGATTCATATATGGGGTTTAGTCTAGTTCAGTGGCTCTCAGCGCCCCCACTACACAAACTGTTCCAACGCCCCATCCAGAACCTCTATCTTGCCTTGCCCCGCCCCGTTGGGGGGGTGCTACATTCCCATCTATTAGCCTGTCGCACCCTGGAGCAGGAACTAACCTCAGGGGGTTTCTGTGAGGTGCCTCATATGTTTTGGGTGTTGTAAAGTAAGTAATAGCAAGAGTAGGTAGCAAGGTAAGAACAGAAGGATTTTCACTGCCTTGTTTGCTATTCCAAGGCGGGAAGGAGGCATTCCCAAGCAACTGGGGCTGTGTGTGCAGGCGTGAGTGAAATGGGGAAACGCACTGTTAAAGCTGGGACATTCGATGATGATGATGATGATGATGAAGAATGAGTTACGCTCTTATGGGAGGTAACAATGACAGTTTGGAACACATTGCTTGGCAAACAGATTAGTCTCTTTTCACCCAAAGCTCAGGTAGAAGTTATTTGAGGCCAGGTTTTACTGCAGTCTGTGGGTTCCAGAATTCATACAGCTGTACCTTGTGTCAAAGACTTAGCAGAGCTCAAGCCTGCGTTTCTCACACACTGTTTATGCTGAATAACTAACCTGAACACATTTCTCAAACCCTAGTTTCTAGCATTAATGCCCCAGCCTGCACAGAGTTCATTACATTTCTCCAGGGTCTGTAGATGTTGTTGTGCACCATGTTATCTAGTTGAGATGTTTTTTTCTCAGAGCCCTTTGTGTAGAGAATCAGGAAAAAACTGAGTCCTTAAATACAAGGACTAGGTACCAAGCCAGTTTTCTGGAGTCAGATCAAATATTGATTTGTTTTCATATGAGCAATTGCTAAACTGTAGAGTTAAACTTACTAACCAAGTTCAGAGGCAGTGGATTGTTATTTCACATATGCTCCAAATCTCGTGGTTATAGTATTTTTGCTAAGAAATTATCATATTATATTTCAGCAACTGACCTCACAACAAATTCCTCTCTTGGAATCTCTCAGATATTAAAGAGCAAGTTAATGTGAATCTATTTCAAACTCATCTGTTTCAAGGGAAAGAATTTCAGCGTGTCACTGCACCTTTTGCTTGGCATGTAAGGAATTTCATAAGGAGCATCCCCATACGCTGACAGGATAATTTACAGACCCATGTGATAAACTGCATTTATGTCTTTGAACATATTCCCCTGCTCTCTGCCCACTAGTTTTACTTCTAACCTTCTCAAACCTCACAACAGCTATCAAAAGTGGCCATTTTTTAATTTAAAAGACAATCACAAAAATGTTTGCTTCATTCCCCTCCAGTGTGGAATTTCACTCACATATCATTGCTCTAATATCCAGGACTGGTAACAGTCAGTCCTGAACTCACTGAAGTTTTAAGGTTCAGTATTTTGTGATCCATCAGTGCCAAAAATATAAGCCTCACCCTCCTGCGGTTCTGGGAATGCCCTTCATCCAAAGGGACTAAGCACATGTATCTAACTTAGCTGGTTGCAAGCTCCCAAGTCCCAGAATTCTAATGCAGTTAAGGAAAAGCTGTTAAAAACCTCTAAACATGCTTAAGTTCTACTCTTTCTCCCTGGAGGTTTATATATTAGGACTCGCAGTGTTGATGCAACCTGACTGGCTTCACAGATGGAGACAGAAAAAACCCAATGAAAATAAACTCTAAAAATAGCTAAAATAATTTAAAGCGTGTATAACCAGATTGTGTAGTGGTGATTTGAGGAATGTGGAACTTGTAAGTAGCAGAAGCAAACCAAACTTATGCCAGAAAAGTCTTGACAATGCGCCCCCCACACACACACACACTTTTCATTATTGAAGATTTACAAAGCAAGTGGGTCACAGCAAACGTTACAGGGGAGACATGCAGATAGCATCCGTAAGCACAGCTCTATGTATCACAAAGCTGGCTGGGAAGCGGGGGAACCTCTCATTTGGAGTTTTTGGCATGTCACTGAAAAGATGGGAAACAAGTCTCCAAAGGATCTACCTTTTCATAGTACTTGATTTCGTATTCCGTGTTACTGGCACTTGGGAAGCCCGGCTCCTGCCATGACAAGGAAACGCTCTTCTGTTCAATTTTATCTGTGCGGATGTCAGCGACAGGAGCTGGTGCTGAAAAAGCAGACAGAAGAGACAAGCAGATCACTAACACCATCGCCCAGAGGCTGGGCTCCCCCACCACTCACCCCAGAAAAACAGCACCCTGATTGTAGAGTCTGACCGTGCAGCCATGCCAAGCAGAGACATCTCACGGAGACTTCCATGCGCAGAGCTGCGGCAGAATTGGGCCCTTGAGGAACAGTATCATCAACCCATTTCTATGCCTGGTCACAAATGTGCCCCAGTGACAGATCACTTGTGAATGCATTTCAGAAATACTCGCTCCTTCTGCAGCACAAAGGGCATTCAGCTTTTGGGCCGACACAGAGTTTCACAGACAAACCCTTTGACACAATAGGTTTCACTCCACATTAGCCTAAGTTGTGTTGTAATAAAGGGCTAGTCGGCATCTGCACGACACACACACCGTGCACGGAACCGCCTTGGTTTTCTCTCTCTGCTAAGACGAGGCTGGAAGGGCAGAGAGAAAATCTCACTCTTCTGCCATAAAACCAGGGTGTTGAGCGCAGCAAGACCCTGCTGCCCAGCTGCGCAAGCACCTGCTTTGTGGCCAAGAAGTGAGACAGCAGAGGAGGACTGGGTTTTATTTGGGCAATAAGACCCTGGAGTACAAGTCCTTCTCTAGGACTACTGACCAGCCATGAGGAGACAGAGGCCCAGGGTTAGTCACAAGACACCAGCCTGTCACTGCTGCCCAGGTAATTCCACTGCACTGTAATCCTCTGCTGATAAGAGAGGCCCTCAGCTAGCTCCTTTAGAAGGCAAGAAGTTTCCACAGGGCCCTTAAATAAACCCAGCTGCATCTGCCTTCTTAGTGGCCTTCCAGCTGCACCCTGTCTGCAGTGTTACAAACCCCGGGGCTCTCAGGATTCAGGGTATAAACACAGAGCAGAGGAAATCAGCTCTTCCTGATAGATTATTCAGTCACGTCCCCTGGGGCTTGCTTAGATCCTGGCCTGGCTGCCTGCATTTACAACCCTCTAGGTCAAGAACTGATGAAACGGGCAGAAATACATGGCGGGTGGGGGAGCTGAATTTGTAACCTTCGATGTTTTGTTAACTTCATTCGTCTGTTCAGTGTTGGTTAAAAGCACTGACCCTGTCGGGGTGGCCTGGCAGACCCAGGAAAGGTAATCCGAAGACAAGTTCAAAGCGTAACAACTTTGTTACAGCCAAAATCTTTTGCATTAAAACAGAAGGAAACTGCTTCAACTTTTAGGCAACTGGTTTTAAACATGTTTTAAACATGAAGCCAGCGAACACTAGGGCTCTGGGACCCTCTTTGCTGCTGCATGTAATTGTTTTGGAGCTTAACGCACAGGGATCTGTCCGGTCAATTAGTCCAGGCAACACAAACAGGTTCTTTGCTTAAAAAAGGACCTTGTTAAATGTGGAACTCAAACACCCTGAGCCAGATCCCCCCAGTCGCACTAAGGGGGTCTCCAGCCAGCCAGCTTAGCTCTGTGGACTTGCACTGAACGTCCCATACTAGGAGCGGTTCTCCTCCCAGCTCTGCATCTTAGCTCCAGCATTCCCTTCTTGCTGCACGCACATCCCCGTATTGACAGTCACCAGGAATTCTGCAAGGGTATGGAAAGCAGGGTACCGTAGTAGCATTCTGCAGTGCAGAGCTGGGAGGGGAATCTCGCCTGAGCCCATTGGGTTAGGTGAGCACCGTTTTTTGCCAGCAGATAAATCAGTGGCTAGTCAGTCTGCGCTGGGCTGTTTAGTCATC
Source organism: Trachemys scripta elegans (assembly GCF_013100865.1). NCBI lineage: Eukaryota > Metazoa > Chordata > Testudines > Emydidae > Trachemys > Trachemys scripta. Next base: position 1,247,264 of record NC_048317.1, on the reverse strand, counting down.
TACAGGGGGGAGATTGAGTGGGGCTGGGGTTTATAGCACACAACTTCCTGGGACCTTCTGCCTGTCAGAGTTACAGTCAGACAGTGTTATAGGGCTGCATGGTCACAGGTGAGAATGAGACTCCTGGGGTCTCTAGAGGACACTGGTCTATCAGAAAATCACTCCACAACTGGCAACTTCCAGCACTGGAATAACATGGGGTACAATGCAGCACATCCAGCAGTGAGGTGCATCCCAGAGGCAGGAGCTCATGTTCGCCCATTCAAAACAGATACCAGTGGACACAAAGGTCCATTTGCACAAACTCCTGAAAGTATTTTGTTTCCCTAGATACTTGTACGGCAGTTCAGCCCCACAGGGTCACAGCACCTGGTTTTTAATCTCCGGTAGTGAGGTTTTTTTTAGACCTTTTCACTTTCCCTTTGAAAATCTGGCCCACAAAGTACAGACAGTAGAAATGAACTCGTAGCTCGGTTTCCTTGAAGTGACTGTTATGGCCAGAGGAATTACAAAGCTCCACCAGAAGCTGGGTGTTAGCAGAGCTCAGATCTGAGAACAAACCAACAAGGCTGTCTCCGCTGGGAGGTTCTTTTCCAAAAGCGTATGCCTTGCAATTGAAGGGAACATGGCTGCTACTGGATTTCCTGGACCCGTCTGTGCCAGCAGTATTTACTGGAGAGATGCACCCGTCAGCCAGGGCTGCATTACTGCCATGGGGACGCAGGCAAGAGCAAGTGTCTTGCCATATACCAGGATGAGCGACTAGCTGGGTTTCAAAGCTTATGAAGAGAAAGCACCAGTCATTTGGGAAAGTACAAAACTCACCAATGCCCAGACCATCAGCTGTTACAGGTTGTTGCTAAGCTTAGCGCAAACTCTGGCAAGCTCCCAGAGCGGGAAGGTATTTTCAGCTACAGCCCATTGGCATCTCTTCACCGCAAGCCTTTCGCTGAGGCTCGGAGGGTAGCTTTGGGAATGGAGAGTAGATGAAGGAGACCAGAGTTCAGCTGCTTAGGCCCCATTAGCCTCCTGTTGTGCTGTTAATAGGCAGGAACCGGCCCCCTGGGCAGACTGCTTCAGACTCCATGGGAAGTGAGACTGTAAATAGCAACACACTAGAAGAGGAAATCTGAGCAGAGCCGGGGTCAGGCCCTTCCAACCCGTCAGATAATACAGAGCACTCAAATGTCGGCCTGGACATAACGCAGCAGAGCATGGCCTGGCATTCACCGAACGTCAGCCATGGGGCAGAGTTCGACCCGCCGACAGCTTCTCTCCACTCATCCCCCAGGAGCACAGAACTGCTGCTCAAGTGACACGACAATCAGGCTCTTTATTTGGCCGGATAGTCCCGTGTGACAATCTGACTCTAAGTGAAAATAAAGATAATTTCGTGTAGATTGGTGCCTCTTGATTATTGCACAGGCTCAGAGGAGAGCCAAGCCCCAGCGCGCTGGCTGGGTGTGGCTCCAAAGTGCAGAGGACTTAATTCGCTTAAGAAAAGGAGCCAGCAACAGCAACAGCAGTGAGTATCAGTCTGGCAAGCCCCTATCAGGGTCTAGCAGCAGGCAAGTCACTCCAAAATCATTGGCAGGGCAAAAAAGAGGCTTTCCTGTCCCCAGGACAGTGCCCGGTTCAACACCGCTTCAGATGAGAGAGCGGCAGGCACCCAGCACTAGCTGGCACAGTCTCAGCCCACGGGAGCGCAGAGCCACTTGGAATTCACTCTCCCCAGGCGGGGCACATTCAGTTTTAAAAAGGAACAAAATCCCGACAGGGATAAAAACTGTTGGTTTGTTTCAAACTCAGCTTCACAGTGTGAAACCTGAAGTGGTGAGCAGGGTAACGAACCCCCAGCCCAGGATTCCAGAACCAATGCCCAGCCTTCCTCCCCGCGTTGTTCGCGTTTAGTTCTCCCACTCGGGTTAACCCGGCTGGGAGCCAAAGCAAACTGACCTATGTGGAGCTGGGACCAGTGGATGAGCATGAAAGCAGCCAACCTGGGCTAACCCTGGGCCCCTCCCCTGGAAGCTCAGCCTTTGCCCCTAGCACTCGAGGCAGGGAGAAGGGAACGACTTGTCTGCCTCCCTCTGCTGCACGGATTTCCCCTCCCCAGCGCCTGCCTCTTACACTGCTGCCAGCTGCTATAACCAGCCCTTTGTGCCCGCCGGGCAGCATGTCACTTGTACTCACCGGGCTCTGCGGGCATGTTGTGGGTGGCACGCCAGAGCGCTAACTGTCCTGTACTCTTCTGCTGTACGGGAGAGACCAGCAGGGTTTGCAGGTGCCAGCGGGACCCGGACTGAGCTGTCAGAGTGTCACAAGGAGCTGGGTCAGGGACGGGACACCCGCTGTGGGATAGAGGCCTCAGACTCAAAGCCTCACCTCCCCACGGATGTGTTTTTTGCTGATTTATCAGGACCAGGGGAATGGGCTGACTGGGCTGGAGAAGCCCAGGGGATGCCAACCATTTAGCTAAATAGTTCAGCAGTGAAAATCTAGCACATTGGATACAAATGTCCACTGAAGCCCCTTTTTTGTCCCAGATTAATGAGAAACCCCGACTCTCCCCTGCAGTTGACCATGCCAATTAAGGCCGGTCACGTCTCTCCCGTGAGGCAGCAGGGATTGCTCTGACAGGAGAGGGGAAATGTTTTCTGTTCTTGGCGTGTTCCTCCTAATACAAAGTCTCTTTCGCAGTTCGCTGGAGCTTGTTGGGCTGCCAAGACCTCCCACCTTCCCCCAGCCATTAGGTTGTTCATTCTCAGATCTGGGTCCTGGAGATGCCCAAGGAGCAGAGCATCGCATTTCACCCCTTTAAGCTGCAAGGCAAGAGTAGAGAAGAGAGTTTACACTGGCTGATTTATCCTCTGAAACGAGCTTCTTTGGGGAACTTCTGATCTGCTGGTGGCTGTTCACAACAAATTCCCCACTGGGAACACTGCTTGCACCTGTCCCCTTTCTGCTGCTGGAGCCCCGAATCAGGGACACAAACTCTTGATGTTCCTTTCCCCCGATCCTCAGTGGTCACCAGAGAACAGCAGCGATAATCAGTCTCAGCGGGCAGATCCCAAAGGAGGGAGTTTGCTGTTGCCCTAGTTCTGGTTTGCTCCCATTTTCCGTCACACCCACTGACCTGGGCGTTTACATTCCCTCACTCACAGTCAGAGGGAGCATCCGTGTCTGGGAGGTTGGAGCAAGGGATTGGAAGTCAGGACTCCTGGGTTCTATACCAACTCGACCACCAACACTGTGGGTGGCCTTTGGCAAGACACTTCATCTTTCTTCCCCAGCGTCCTCCTCTGGAAAGCGGAGACCAGGATCTTCCTGTCTCACAGCAGGACCGCTGTGAATTTTAATCACTGAACTGGCACCTTATGTTGCCCTTCTGTAGCATCCTTCCTCTGGGGAGTCCCAGCATTGTTATATACATCAGCACACCTAGGATTTCTCCTGCTCCAGAGGGCCCCCCAGGAAATGGGAGCCTGGGGCCGGTCAGACCGAGATGCAGAAGGGTACCCTGTTTTCATGGATTCTGTCGGTCTTCCTAGGTCAGTTTGCAGGGATGCAGGTCAGTTTTGGCTTCCTCATTTATATCCTGCCAGGTCATTCAAACACAAATCCCCAATCGTTAAAGCCCGGGCAGATTTTATTTTTTGTTAATCAGAGCAAGAGTCTCTCACAACCCCCCCATTAGCTGGCCCAGGGGACGGCAGGGCTGAGCTGACAGCCTGAAAGGAAGCTTGTTGAGAAAAAGCAGCCTGGGAAATTAGCTAGTTCTATGTTGTCTTCCTTCTCCCCCAGATTTTGGAAGCTTGCTAGAGCCTGACTATCCTACAGGGAATTCCAGTGAGAGGAACAAGTCCCTGGAAAGCAAACTTAAGTAGCTGTGAAATGTTGTATTTATTACGTAGCTCATTAATCTCTGCTGAGAAAAGTCCTGCTGATGAATTATTCATGTTGACTGGCTCCTGGTCCTTTCAGCCTCTATTTAAACAACTGGTACAGGCCAGACCAGCCTCAACACGCGCCACCAGCAAAGCAAGCCAGGGAGCGGCTGTTTGCATGTGCGGGCACTCTCTTTGCACAGGTCACTTGTCATTTACTTCTAATCTGACTAGATGTTATTATTTGACATTTTAAGAACTAATTCTCCAAGTAAATACACTAGCTCTGGGCGCTGACCTTTAGGAGGATATTGAATTATCCGTATGTGAAGAGGGTGGAGCAAATTCACTCTAGCAATGGAGAAAGAGGATAACAAAGGTTATTAATGTTTCAGGACATATTGACAGACCATGCAGAACAGGCCTGATTCCCTGGGTGGGAGCAGCAGGAATGAATGCAGAGGTTAGAATCCGTCTCAAGGCCCAGAATTAAAAGGCACAGTTTGGGACTTTCATAGACACCAGGGTCAGCTTCATCATTCCCACAGCTCAGCTGAGACCGGAGACAGAGGATGGCCTATTACTGACGCCAAATATCTGGGTCATCTTGAGCTCTCAACTTTTGGCAAGTCTTTTTCCTAGATGAAAGCCCCTGTGTAGTGCTGGGGGAGGGAAGGGATTCTGCTGTGTTTGAAATTAAAGACCCAATGAGAGCATGAAGTCAGAGCAGCACACCTGCGACAGCTCTGCAGGTGGGTGTCCAGGTGTGGTCTGAAGCAGCACTGGTGCCTGCATTACCACTGCAGCTAACGCTGCATCCTGTCTGGTCTGTCAGGTAATCGCAACAACAGGCAGAGGACAACTCTGAAGAAGTGGGGTTTACCCACGAAAGCTTGTGCCCAAATAAATCTGTTAGTCTTTAAGGTTTCAGAGTAGCAGCCGTGTTAGTCTGCATCCGCAAAAAGAACAGGAGTACTTGTGGCACCTTAGAGACTAACAAATGTATTTGAGCATTAGCTTTCGTGGGCTACAGCCCACTTCTTCGGATGCATCCTAACCCTAACCCTATGCATCCAAAGAAGTGGGCTGTAGCCCACGAAAGCTTATGCTCAGATAAATTCGTTAGTCTCTAAGGTGCCACAAGTACTCCTGTTCTTTAAGTCTTTAAGGTGCCACCGGACTTCTCGTTGTTTTTGAGGATGCAGACTAACACGGCTACCCCCTGATACTAGATTCTGCCTGTAATTCCTGCAACATGCGCCTAGCTAGCATTTCCTTTACCCCAGAGTCTCGGGTGCGAAGCTGTATTTGAAAACTTCAGGTGTCAGCAGTAAAAGGTCCCATCCCACCAAAGACACTAACAGCTACGGTTTAGGAATAACAGGAATGGCACAAAGCCTGCTGCCCCCTTGTGGTAGTTCAGAGAACAATAGTTAATATGACAGGATTAGTGCCGCTTCTGTACTTCCTTATACCGCATCTTGCCAATTACACCTGGCTGCCATTTTCCTCAGAGCCATTTTCTAGGATGGCAAAAATTCAAGTGCAATATTTGCTAAGGGATGAGGGGAGGGGAGAAACTATTTTTACCTGCAAAGAGTCTTTCAACAATAGAGAAAAACCAGAAATATTCTAGATGAAACCATGACAATTTTTTGCCAGCCTTGCAAAGATAAACACACACACACACACACACACACACACACACACACACAGAGTTTCAGCTGTAGTAACTGGAACAGCTGGAAAAATGCCCACCTCCAGCATGCTTTAGTGGCTACTGCATGCCTGTAGTATTTTTAGAGTAACAAGGAGGGTGAGATAATCGCTTTTATTGGCCCAACTTCTGTTGATGAGAGAGACAAGCTTTTGACCTACGCAGAGCTCTCCTTCAGGTCTAGGGAAGGTACTCATAGTTAAATACAAGGTCAAACAGATAGTTTAGCATAAGAAGTTAGCACAATTCTAAGGGACCAGTCAATGTCAAACAGCCCGTTAACCTATAGTCACAGGACAAAATATCTTTGTGCTCTGTAAGAGGTCAAGTTTTGTTGGCTTCTGAAGAGCAGCCTGCTCTTTGAACTTCGGTGTTGCTCTCCTAACTTGTGCAGGGGGGCTAGGGCCTGAGCCTTTTTATAAATTAAAGAAAGATAGACCCTCCACGTCTTGAACTTAGGACATATTCCTAGCAGTGACCAACAGCAGTTCTGCTCCTGGGCCTTTTCCTTCCAGACAAGCTGGGAAAAGTCATCTTGTCTTTGTTAACAAGCAGAGCCACCCACACAATTCTACCTCTGTATCGCCTCTAATCATTGCTGCTGTTAATAAACCCTATTCATTGCTAATCATAGTTACGTTTTCTTCTGGTAACTCAGTGATCTGCTGCAGACCAGTGTGTGGGGCTTCTTCGTTCGTGTCATATGTAGATATCAGCTAAAAAGTAAAGCCCCAGATGCATTAAAAAGGAATTAAAAAATCATACAGCTATAGAGTAATTCATGTTGTGAATAAAATGTTTCTTATTAATATTTTAAACTCCCTAACGTTGCCTCTATTCTGAAAAGCAAACATTAAATTATTCACCATTCTGCCTGATTTTATAAACTCCATCTCATTGTGCATGGCTTTGTTCCTCTTAATTAACAAACAAACCAGCAGAAAAGGCATAAAAATAGGTGTACCCACTGCAGCCATCTGCTGAGAAAACAACGGCATCTGAAATATGGATTCTAGCAGGAGATGTCTAAAGATGTCCTAAATACCTGGGGCGGGCTCCTGCCTCCTGGGGGAGGCTGGGATCCACGTTCATTGCAATGTTTCACCGATCCATTCCCCAGGGGGACTGGAGAGGGAGGCTTCGCAAAGACATTCAAACGTGATCCACCAAGGAATCAGAATAACTATCTCCTCTCCAGATCCCTAAGTGGCCCCCTCAAGGATTGAACTCACAACCCTGGGTTTAGCAGGCCAAGGCTCAAACCACTGAGCTATCCCTCTCTGTGCATATGGGCAACTCTTGTGGTGTTACTGGGAGTGGAAGCAGAGGCTCAGAGAGGAGAGAATAGGGAAAGAGGAGATCTGTGGGGGTGCCAGATAAATCCCCCTCTCTCCATCATAATTAGAGAGGGAAACTAGTCTGCGTCCCGGGGAAGGTGCCACAAGGGTGGCTACATGGCAGAAGAGCGAGCTTTGGGATCTCTCTTCCAAGTTCACCAACTCACCTTTATTCTGAGAGAGAAGCTTTCATTTTCCAGCTCAGTTGCTTCCCATGGGCATCCTGTGTCCTTTAATGCAGCATTAATTTAGCATCTTTCCCTGTATACTGTGGGCATCATGCAAGTCCCCCAGGAGTAGTGAAATATCAGGTGTTTTATTCTGCATGGAACAAAGGTCTAAGCCAAACAAGTCCAAGATGAACACACTTGCAAAGGTTTGGAACGTGACTTGAGACAGATTCAGCCAGAGACTGCCCAGGGCAATCCCAAGGAAACAGAAAGTTGAAACTGCTGCTTTAAACGCTCCCACCCACCCACCCAGAGGGCATCATGCCAGCAGATTTAAAGAGCACGTCACTAACAGAACATCTATACGAGAAAGCAGCTCTCTCTGGGGCTGCACAATTTATAATTCAAGAATTTAAAAGGGGGGGGGGCACACTGCTTTAATAGGGCAGTAAAAGATTCCCTCCTCCCCACTCTCCTTCTCTCCAAGGTATTTATCATTATAAATGCAGCGAGCTGTTGGGAAGGGCTGAAATAGCCTAACGGGCTAATGTTCCCTTGAAACGGGAAAAATCCAGAGCCAGGAGGATTCCGTTTTTCTGGGTTATGCCGTTTCTGTGTCTACACTGCAATTAAACACCCGGCTGGGTTGACCCCCGTCAGCTGACAGGGGCTCATGGGGCTCGGGACGCAGGGCTGTCAAATGGCAGTGTAGACGTTCGGGCTCAGGCTGGAGTCTGGCCTCTGGGACCCTCCCCCTTGGCGGGGGCCCACACATGGAAACCACAGTTTTACAGCCCCACAGCCCAAGTCAGCTACCATGGTCCAGCCGTGGGTGTTTAACTGCAGTGTAGACACACCCTTCATTTTAAACCTAGCTACTTCCATGCAGCTATTCCTGGGGTTTAATGGCCAGAGACGGTTAATAGACCCCAGTGCCTAAACTCCTCTCTACCTAGGGACAGCTTCCTGGCACAGCACGCTATCAGGAGATATGAGACCAGGCATCCAAGTTTATTCGCAGAGTTGGCGAGGATTTGGGTTTAACCTGGCATGAGCCATCGTGTTATTAGAAAACTTCAGCAAGTCTTCCCTGAAAATCCTGCCCAGTTTGTGCCCTGTCAGTATCAAAAATCCCAGAAAGCAAAGGTGGGATTTTCAGCCTGGGAAAGCACAGAAGGGAAATTAATGGTGTGTAAGGTATCTGTGCAAAAGAACTTGGAACGTGTGATTTAATGGCTAAGGAACTGAGAGGGGCCCTTCAGGAAATCGTTAGAGGATAAGATTATTCTCCACAGACATTTTCTGTCGGTCTCTGTTGCCATTTGGCATGCAGGGAGAACACGTGTAATAAGCACAAGTCAAGCTACACACTCCAAGTTAGCACCCTGGGTGGGGTGGGGGGAGAAGTATGGGAGAGAGCTCTCACCTAAAGGGGCAGGGCTCAGCACCTCCAGGAGCCAGAGCTACGAAGCAAACCACATCCAGCGTGCAACCGAAAAATCACACTCCAAATCATCCAAAGAAATGAGCAAGATGCTCCCAAAGCGAAGGCAGGAAGGGAAGAGAACTAACACTGGAGTTAACATTGTGGAAAGGCAGCTGATCTCTCTCAACCTGGACTGAGCCCAACAGCCACAGAGACATGCCAAAGAAAAGATGGCTCGAGGATGTGTGATGCTGGGAACTGTTCACTCCTAGCTCGTGAATTGCTTTACAAAATCAGTATTCAGCTATTACACACTCTATACCTGAGGTCCGATTGTGTTCAGCAGCCATAAGAGAGCCAAGACAAACCCTAAATGACCACAGGGACACACAGCAGAAGTTTAAGCCACAAACATTAATTCGCACCTGTTAATTTGTGTGAATTGGCTGCAGAGAACTCCAGGCTGTGACATTAAATGGACACTGTGAGCCATAAATCTAGTGCTTAGTGTCCCTGAAAGGCACTGCACTGACCCTCCTGCCCTGCTAGTTTGCCCAGTTATGCACGCAGACCAGGTATCGGGGCAGAAGAAGTGGATTTATCAGGAATAACCCCACTTCTCACTCCCTAGGGTATTTGAAAATCAGACACTTACAGCCTGGGAGCAGGAGGACTGACTTCAGTGAGAACTTTGAGTGCTCAGCAAACGAGTGCTTGACAGACGCAAGCACCTTGGGACATGGGGATAATCATGCTGGCCAATTTTACAGATGGGGATGTTGAGGCACAGACAGGGGAAGTGACTCACCCAAGATCACACAGGAAACCTGTGGCAGAGCCAGGAATAGAACTCAGGAGTCCTGACTCCCTTTCCCCTCTGAACCATTCAGGAGACTGCACTCCCTCCCGAAGATCCAGAGAGTGAACCCAGCGCTCAGGGGCATGGCTGGTGTTGGACTAGTACAGACAAAGCTCTTGAATTTGTTTTAATGTATTTAGAAAAGCTGCCCATTAAACGCAGCAGCAACTGAACCCACGTATCTAGCAACAGTGACCAGTGCCGGTATGTGAGGAGCCCCTGGGAGCCAGGCCTGAAATGCAGCTTCGGGCAGGGCATCTCAGCCGAGTCAGCTGGCTAGAAGCCAAGGCCTGCTGAGAATTCTGCAGGTAACAGCAGCTCCCTTTTATTTGCTGAGCTGGTGCCGTAATGTGGGCTGTGCCCAGCTCCTGTTTGTTACCTAATGTTTCTCTCTGTACGGGTAAGAATGAGGACATTTGAATTTCTTGTTAATAAGCGTCACTCTGAGTAGTTATTGGCTGGTGAAGATAGAGTACTGTAATTATAGTTCAAAACCTCCGGTTTACTCAAATCCAGGAGGGAGTTTTCCTCATTAATACAGTCCAGCTGCCTCTCCTGCCGCGGTTGGCACATCCAGATGAACCATGGCAAAGGGGAGCATATGGCCAACCCCCTGCCGGTTCAAAGGGAGTCTGAGATCAGTGAGGAAATGCCGAGGGAGTGTGCGCTAGAACTGGCGCGAGCACTTGGAGATGCCAGCACTTTCCTGCTGGAGGCTGCAGATATGTGGGGAGAACGTCAGGGAACCGAGCAAAATAATTCACACATTCCACAGAACGGCCTGCCTGAGGTAATGAATTCTTCCCTCGGCCAACTGAGCACCGCACAGGACAGTTCGTGCCACAAGGAACTTGCCATCTATGCTGTAAATGAAGCTCCAGGCATTTCATTGGGAGGCTCTTTCAGAATAGATGCTAAAAACCAAGGTCCCCTCTCCTCTGAGCAGATAGGAAAGAGCCCCAGGGGTGTTTCTGCAGGAGACTGGCCAGTGTCTCCTAACCCTCACGCTTGTGCAATAGACCAGGAGAAGTCTGGTTACCTGGTTACCACCCTGTCTGGGTAGGGTGGTCAGGAGCATGCCAGCCACGTGTGACCATATAAAGCTTCCCTACCAGGCCCTAATTGGGCACAAATCACACCCCCACAGACAGAAATTAGAGTGTATTTCAGCCATGGCCGCACTATTAATTTGCAACAAATTTAAAAGACAGAACCCAACACCTGCCGGGAATGGAAAGGGCCTTGTCCTACAGTGTACAGAGGTTAATGCACTCCTCCCCTGCAGGTAAGCAGCTCCATTCTCTCCTCAAACACTTTTACTTAGCCCCACGCTGGGCCAGATTAGAAAAAACACAGTATTAATTTTGCCTCCTGTAGACTAAATTGCCTCTTTCCCCCCCGCAGACACAATGGAGAAGTGTTAATGAAACCTCTTGTGAACACTGACGGGCGGGAAGTGGTTAGAGCTGAAAGCTCTAGTCCAAGCTATAGTTACAGGTACAGGGACCTGGCAGCCAACTAAGACCTTCTTTCTTTTTTTAAGTTTTCCTCTGAATCTTGTGGAAGGTTATTCTCCGACAATCTGTATATCTGCAGCCGGAGCTTTGCTGCTGCAGATCTCATCCCCTGACGCTGCCACGTCCCAGCCAGGAACAAGGTCTCCTCTGCGTCTGCATCTTCCAGTGGGTCCTGGCGTCTCTCTTTCCACACTTCTCCTCTCCCACAGAGACGTCCACATTACACTGTCATGGGGCATCAGAGCAGCTCGGGCAGTCCAGGACACAGCTGGAGATATGCCTAACGAGTCCTGCTAAACCCTAACTGCCAGGCAGAGCCGGCGCAACCCATTAGACGACCTAGGCGGTCGCCTAGGGCGCTACAATTTGGGGGGTGGCAACCGCGGCGGCATTTCGGGGCGGGACCTTCCTCCACCTAGGGCGGCAGCAAAACTGGTGACGCTCCTGCTTCCAGGGCTTATGCCAAGAAGAGAACAGCCCCTTCCTTAGCTCTGTGAGCCTCCTACACCTGCACCCGTGCTCGGATAGTAACTGAAGCAATGTAGGAAGCCTGGGCCTCCTCTGCTTCTTTCCAGGCCCGTAGTCAGGATGTTCTTCCCCGGTGAAGCGGACCAGCTGAGGCCTGGAATGGTCTGAATGCTCTGGGCTTGCTGAGGCACCCGCCAAGGGAACGAGAGCCGGGGATGCTCAGGCTCGACCTTCTCACGGGAACCTATAAGGGTCTCACAACCCTGCAGCAACTGAGACGTGAAAGAGCTTCTCAGCGCTGCTTCCACCGACGGCTCTGTGACCCCAGCGCAGCCGCCGGCGCCAGTTTTGTATCCGAGGGTCCCCAGCCATAATGGTGGATTCCTCACACGTGCTAAGCAGGCTGCCTTGAAAAGCCTCCTGCATCTCACGGTCTCCAGACTCAGAGCCAGAGCGCGCCACACAGGTAGCCAGGCTCTAAGGCAGGAAGGGGCAGGTGGAAGGCCAGAGGGAAAGCTGGACTTCAAGGGTACCAGCTCGTTCCCTCCCCCACCCCCTTACAGCCTCCCTGTGCCTGGCTCAGTCCAACACCCGTCTCCGAAGTCTCTGAAATCAGCAGGAGTTCAGCGATTCTCGTACCCAGGCTCTTAGGAACAGCTCAGAGCGATGAGCTACAGTCCCAAACCCCTGGTTACTGCTCTTTTCTATTGCACCTCGACCAAGACCAGCGCACGTTCAGGATCCGACCAGTAGCTTAAAAGCCCTTGAAAAAGAAACTCTTCCCCCAGGCAGGAGCCCCGGCCATTCAGGAGTGAATATAAACTGCCCCAAGCTCTCCTCTACTCACTGTCTTTCCCTAATGTAAGGGATGTTCCACTGGCAGCACAGGGAAGCACATCCCTCCCCACAATGGGAGTGCCTGGAAGAGGCATGTTTGCGGAGAACCCCAGGTCTGAACCATCTCACCAGGGCAGAGTTCGCAGAATGGGCTTATGCTCTGCAGTGCATTAACAGCCCACTTTAACTTGGGGCACAGAGCTTCTCTCGTGCGGGAACATCAAGGCTCACAGAAAATTGCAAGTGACAACTTGTTAAACAAAGCGGAGGCCCCTGGAACTGTGACTGCAATGCCCAGGGTTTGGATTGCACATTCAAAATGAGTTTTGCTGCTCTTCCCATCTGACCCCCCCCAGAGCAGGGCACACACGCAGGTGCAGGGATTTCACCAGGGAAGGTTGGTCTCTGATCTTGCAGGAATGTTGCAGGCAAGTCAGACTTGTAAGCCACCTTGGTGTGGGAAGGTGCCCTTCTTTCCTTCTTGGCTGGTGGGCACAAGTTAATTATCACAGTCATTTTTTACCCGACAGATCAAAACAGAGGAATTGGGTCTCCTGCAACTCAGCACAACCCCCCGAAAGACCAAACACAAAAAGAACAAAATTGACCATTCCAATCTAGCAATTCCACTGCTTCTCGCCACCTAGGTAAAAGCCAGTTTCAGCAGCAAAAATGAACATGCTTCAGGAAACTTCCTGAATGGTGCAGAAGTCTCAGCTGGTTAGCTAGTTTCTGTATTGCCATTTGCATCTGGAATCTCAGCGGCTTGACAAGAGACATTGATTTGGAATAGTTTATGAGATTACTTGCCACATTCTGTGTCTGCATTTCAGTTTCTTTGGGAGTCATGTATTTGTTAAGCAGTTTGCAAGAACCACCCAGGATTCCCACTTATGAAGGAGAAGGGACACATTAAATACACACATCTGGGGTGTATGATAATCTGACTTGTGTTGCCACTGGCTTCTTGCTCCCTGGAGGAGGAGGATCTTGCAGAATAGCTGCTGTCCTAGCTTTGCCTTAGTCTCGTCCTATATGACATAATTGCTCAGGATGCAGATTCTGAGTGCACCTGTCTCCCCACTGCCCTCTGCTGGGAGACCTTTGTGGGAGCTCCTCTAAGCAGTTGTTCTCAACCAGGGGGATGCAGACCCCTGGGGGTACAACACAGGCTCTTCCAGGGAGTCCATCAACTCATCCAGATATTTGCCTAGCTTTACAACAGGTCACATAATAAGCACTAACGAAGTCAGTACAAAGTAAAGTTTCATGCAGACAATGATGTCAAGTATCAGAGGGGGAGCCGTGTTAGTCTGGATCTGTAAAAGCAGCAGAGAGTCCTGTGGCACCTTATAGACNTGCTCTATATACTGTGCACTGAACTGTAAGTACAATATTTATATTCCAATTGATTTATTTTATAATTATATGGTAAAAATGAGAGTCAGCCATTGTTCAGTACTAGTGTGCTTGGGACACTTTTGTATTTTTATGTCTGATTTTGTAAGCAAGTTGTTTTTAAGTGAGGTGAAACTTGGGATATGCAAGACAAATCAGACTCCTGAAAGGGCTACATTCGCCTGGAAAGGTTGAGAGCCCCTGCTTTAGAGAAACCTCTCTCTGTTTCTCATCCCTGTCAGCTAACAGATTCACCCAGTCCCCGTGTCTAATACACTCTGGTTCTGGAAACTTGCAAATCAGCCCTCTTGTCCTTCCCCACTTGCCAGCTGTGACCAGTGTTGGCTTCCCACCTGTGGAGAAGTCAAAGCAACATGGAAACACATTCTGCCTGTTTGCTGCCAAGCCAGGAAAGTCTCTTTTTCCAACGGCAGCAAGAATCTGTCACTCAGTGACCTGTGAGTGGCTCAAACACACGTCCTTCCCGCCCTTGCCTCTGAGAGAGCTCCCCTAACAAGCTCTCCTGCAGCCACAGCATTTCCCTGGGGGCTAATCTGACTTTTCTACTAGCCATCTGGCTGCCTGACTCCCTGGACCTAGGGGGTTAACATGAGCTCGGGCACTAAAAGCTCTCCGCTGACCAGAAGAGGTCTCCTGTGCGGAAGGATAGGTCCATGTTGGCCTTGCATCTAGACTGCACAGCCATAGAAATTACTGAGTAAGGAAAGAAAAAGCAGCGCGAGCAAAAACATTTGATCAAATGGTGGGGAAATTATTCATAACAAGATCAAAGTTTAATCTCTCAAGATTAAATTGTTGGCCAATTCCTATGGAGAGGGACATGGAGATGGCTCATCTCCATTAACTGTGGCTGGGGAATGGATTTTCATGCAAATTAACACCAACAGAGGGAGAGACAAGGACACAACAAGCCCTCCCTGGCTTGCCTTGGAGAGGTTTAAATCATGGAGAGGGACCTGCAGAAACAGAACGGGATTGGAGCAGTGGGAACAAGCCCCTCTCCACCAGGGAAGGGCTCTGGCATGCAGACAGAAAGGCTCCTCCATTCTGCTCAGGTCAGGCAATTAAAGGTGTGAGCCCCTAGGGGAAGGAAGACATTTACAATGGGAAATTGTGCCCTGAAACGTGGCCTGAAGAAAACAATGTAACCAACAATTCTAACGCTCTCCTATTCCCGTGGGACAGCCAGCCGCTGAATCACTCTCTGTTAAGGAGTTTCACGTGACTGGGTTGCAAGAACGGATTCCCTGAAGACATTTTTGTGATCCATAAATTCAAACTGTAACTTAATCACGCCGTGGACTCACAGCTCCATGGAGCTCAGAACCTCACTGTCAGAATAGCGACTGTCGTGTAGCTTTGAAATAACACAGTACATGGAGCGCTAAGGGCTAAGGGCTCTCCCGTGGGCCCGGGGCTACTAGATTGCATGGGGCACCTGTCTACAAGTCTTTTTCCTAATTTAAAACAAAATTATCACAATTATGGCACCAAGGCTACTAACACTATACTAAACTTGCCTTCTAATTAACATAAAGCCGTTCTGTGGTTACATTTCAGTCTCAAAACATGTAGAATACAGTTAAGTTAATTCAAAATGTCCTGCTTCTTCCCTTAGAATAGCTGTTATATTCATTTCTTTCTGGGAGGGAGTTTGGTGCAGGAGGGGATTCTGATCTGGGGCAGGAGGTCGTGGTGCAGGAGGGGATGCGAGGTGCAGGCTCTGTCCGGGAGGCACTTACCATAGGCAGCTCCTGGCCGGCAGCACAGCGGGGCTCTTGGCCGGCTCCCTGGGAGTGGGGGGCAGCATGCGGAGCCGCTCCCCCCCCAATCAGGGGCCACAGAGACATGCCAGCAGCCAGCCGTTTCCGGGAGCAGCGTGGGGCCAGAGCATGCAGGCAGCCTGCCTGAGCCCCGCTGCACTGGGGCCCCCCTTAGCCCAGGGCCCTGGGCTGCAGCCCCTAAAGCCCCTGCGTTAATCCAGCCCTGTCTGCAGAAGAGTGTCCATCTTCATTGCTGAGTGATGGGCTTTTCTAAACCCAGCAAGCTTCTGTTCTCTGTATTCTAGCAATGAAAACCCAGCCCGAGTGCCACAGAGCTGCTTTTGTCTCTTCCCATCTATCTGCCTAGGCACTGGTATGGTCCTCATCACTGCTGTAGTATCTGCGTGTCCCTGAGTATCCAGCAGACGAGGTGAAGGTGAGAGGCCTGGGGGGTAGGGGGGGCATTGCCAAGTCCTCGTGGGGGGGAAATCCACTGGCCGAGCTGTATGTGAGCAATCACCTCCTCCCAGAAGGCAAAGCTACGGAAACACCAGCTGAGCCGTGTAAACCCCTCCGGCTCACTCAGCCATCTTAGAAAGATTCCTAACAGCTCATGAGAGCAGGTAGACAAATGAAAGGATCTCTGGCTTCCTGGTGAAGGTGCCAGGAAATGGACTAGGACAGGAACGTGGCCAGCACATTTGGGAATGCAGGGAACTGTGACATGACTACTCAGCCCTGTGCACTGTATCCCCCAGCCTCCCAGCCCAGATCCTGACGGCTTGGCATGGGGCACGGGCTGCAGCAGAAAGAGCTGCAATGCTGGACAGGCCAGCTCCAGGAGCAGATGGTCTCATGTTACTGGGGAGACATCCTCCAACCAGGCATTCCCAGGAGCTCTGCCGAGGAACGTCACACCCCAGCACTGTGTCCTCAGAGCACGTCTGGGATTCCAGAAACAGCTGCTCTGGATCACGCTCCAGCATATCAGGCCCAGTGGCTCCTGTATTCGTCACTTGCTTCAAGAGGAGCACATTGGCCCAGCAGTGAACATGACCCACGTTCCTTCTGTAAAGTGATGGCCGCTGCGGGTGCTAACCTGACTGTTCCTCCCCGGGGGCCCTGGGGCTCAGTGCTGCAGAAGTGCTCAGAAAACCTTGGGCTTTCCAGGAGAGCTCTAAGTTAACAAAAATGGTCAGAACTCTAAGCCAGCGAACTTCATTCTAGAGCTGTGCCACTGCCATGCTGGACAATCGCCACAGGCCGCAGAGTCAGCCTGGGGGAGGGGGGGCTCTCCACACCACTCCCTTTTTACCCCTTCGGGATTCTTGCATCACAAAGTGCAAGTCCCAGAGGTTCACAGGAAGGAGCAGAGGGGGGTAAAGCAGCAAGTGCAGCCAGGGGTGGCCCGTACCTGTGAGGCTGGTGGAGATGTTCACTTCCGCGTACTGCGGCTTTGACAAGGCACTGAAATCCGAGACGCCATTGACAGCTGCCACCCGGATAGTGTAGTTAACATGTGGTAGCAAGTTCACCAGGGTAACGGTCCTGTCCACCAATCCCGTCTGCTGAGGCACAAAGCCAACACTGCTGCCGCACTGCTCGCACTGCCGCCGGAGAGCCGCCGAGCAGCGGTCACAAAGGAGGTTATAGGTGATGTCGGTCCGGCCGCCCAAGTCTGCTGGTGCGCTCCATTCCAGAACCAGCGTGGACTGCTTCAGGCTGTAGATGAGATTCCTTGGAGCAGATGGGGGACCTGCAAGCAGAAGAGGGAGCGTTTCACTGCGTGTGCACTGGGTGCAACCACCAGCAGCACCAGTGCGGGGCCGTCACAGTTATAACCACACTGCCACTGCCACTGGAATTCAGGGGAAATTACAGAATGGCAGAGGAAAAGCTGGATCCAAGAGAGCCTGTTTCTAGGGCACTCGTAATGCCATCCAGTAACACAAGCGTCACTTGGGCAGCCTCGGCCCTCTGCAATATGTGCTGCAGGTGCAGCAGGGAGAGTGTCCACACTGAAGCAACGTTTTAAAGAAAGCTCTGAGCAAGGCAGAACAGGATTAATGATCAGTCTCCCTGCAGTCTGAGTGTACGTCTACACTGCAGAAAAAGGCGTGTTCTTAACTCAGGTTAGCTAATCCGCATTAGCTAACTCAAACTGCTGCATTTTCCCTGCTACGTTAGCCTGTCTTTTAACTTGCATTTGCAGCTTAAATGAACACCTGTAGGGGAACATGGGGTTGCACTCAAGCTGCTAACTGGAGTGAAAAGCCAAGATGCCGTAACTTGACTATTTTAACCCAGATTAAGGACACCGTGCAGTGTCCTTGCAGTGCAGACAGAGCCTTAAAGTCGGATACCTGCAGACACTTGACACATGCCGGCTACTCACACTGCTCCAAGCTGGAGACTTGGCTTTGCTTGTTTCACACGGTGAAATAGCGTAGACCCAAGCCATCTGGCTCTGCAGTGAGGCCATGAATAAGACCCCTCTCACTCGGGCTAGCTGTCAGTCAAACCACACAGGCTGCTGCTTATTATATAAGCAATTCTAAAGTGCCCATCACCGTAGTATCTATTAATCAAATGTAATTAACTTGATGCCATTTAATTAAAAATGTGGGCCGTGCTAGGCTGTGTCTATACAAGCATGCCCTCGTTTTATTGGGGAAATGCCGGCAATCCTTACTGGCATGTTCACAGCCCCAGATTTCAGGCCTTATAACCTCCGACTGTGAGCTCCCTGCAGTAGGGCCTGGCTTTTCCTATCTGTTTGGAGAGCACCGAGCTCCTTGCGGGTGCTACTGGAATAACTCCCGGTGATGCTAATGCCCTGGGACACAGCTATAGAGGCCAAGCGGCTCTGCCTGGGTGTTGGGGGCCTTGCCACTGGGTTGGGGGCACCTTCTTGGCCCGTCATAGGCCTGGCCAGCCCCAGGGCAGTGGCAGCTCTGGCTGGCTCCTCTCTCTCCCTTCCATTTACCGAACCACGGATGTTGCTGGAGAGAGACGTACGGGTGCAGGAGGCAGATGGCGGGTCTGACGGGGACCGGGAGTAGTTCTTCTGGCACGTGCAGAACGTGGAGGCTTCTCGATGTGTGAAGCTGCGTTCGGGGCAGGGAGAGCAGAGAGGGAGTCGGGGGGATAGCTTATAAAATCCAGTAGGGCAAGCTGTGAAGAGACAGACAGACTGTTATGGCAAGCCGAGTTCTGGCAGCACAAGCAAACGGAGCAGTTGTTAGTGACCAGCCTTCCCCAAGTCCTGAGGCCCCCTTTGCTTTGGGTCTCAGTGTTCAGAAACCTTCCCGCGGAGTCAAGGTTGCCAGATTTTAGCTCCAGGAGGTTGGAGAGGCATGAGGAGAGCAATGGGGGGCTCTGAGCGAGACAAGGAGGAGGTGGCTGCAGGATGAGGCAGGCGATGAATAATGCATGGCCATGGGCTTTAGGAGTCGGGGGGACAGGGAAAGTTCCAGAGAGGACACAGACGCAGCAGCAGGATTTAGCCACAGTCTGAATGGGAAGGAAGAGCCAACAGTGACAGACAATTTACTCTAAGGCCCCTTCACACTGCCAGAATGGTGTCCGTGTAAGTGAGAATCAAGCCACAAGGCTGCAAGCCTGGGCAAATAGGAGTGTGGCTTTACCAACACAGGAGGTGGGTTGTGGGCGGTGAGGTGGTGTAATATAGTCATCGATACTGAATGATACGAATATAAACTTACAAACTAATAAACTTTTGGTTCCCATGTATTCTCTGTAAATTACCTTTGAGGTTCAACCAAACAAGTCCTTAGTTTCAATGGTGACCCTGAACGCATTTGGGAAGAGAGAAGCCTGAAAACAAATGCGTGAGAGTCGTGGTGCGATCAGCCAGACAGACTTGGATAGACGCGCTTTCCTGCACAGCTCATGGAGCAGGAGCTCCAGCCAGGACCCCTTTGCTCTATTGGGCAGCTCCTCTGTCTGTTGCGGGAGCCACCCCCAGCTGAGCCAATAGGGACTGCTATGAGGTTGACTCAGCTGGAATTCAAGCCGAACATATGAGCAGAACATAACTTTCAGCACCACACTTTGCTTGCTTCTCCTTCCTCTCTTTGTGAGGTGCTGCTGTCTGCTATGCCTGCATCAGCCCTTCATCAGCTTCTTGAATATTTAAACTTAATCACTTTTAAACTTCCCAGCTGCACAGTTCCACAAAACACCCATATCTTATCGTTGTTAAGGAGTTCACTGCTGAGATTGTTCCTTTTACAAGAAATTATTCCGGGGCACTCCGGTTCATTAATTTTTTACCGTGATATAATACTGGCAGTTACAATTGTGATCTTAGGACAAAGTACCAGAGATACAGGATCAGCTGGGGATGGCCTTTATTCATAGGACAATGGAATGCTCAGGCAACACAAAGTGAAAGGCAGATTTTCATCTATTGCAAAGTCTTTTTGGAATTCACATCGCCCTGCAAGTCAAATCAAGGTGTGGCATGAAGCATTTTATTAATCCTTCCTCTTCCTTGAGAGCAAAGTTCAGCTAACCATTCTCTGGTATTCTCTATGCTCCCTGGCACGTGTATGGATAGCTGGCTGGCAGAGTTGAGGTCTACCATTCAAATGAGAGAATTTTTTTTTTAATGTTACACAAATGGCCTTTCAGGAGTTGCCCCAAACCCACATTTGTTTTATGTCCTGATCCCTGCAATGTCCTGTTGCAGTTCTAGGTACACGTGCACCAAGGGAAGAGGAGAACCATGCTCAGTAGTCATAGACTTTCAGTGTCGAATCAGAGCCCATGTCCATGAGACCTCCTCCAAGAGTGCTTTACCCGATACCAGCCAAGCAAACCAAGACATCAGGGGGAAGAATGGAGCAGGCTTTGCCAACAAGCTTCCCCAAATGTGTCCAGTAACAACAACAAAATGCTTTCCCAGCTTAGATTGCAAGTCCCACTCAGCACGGGAGAGAATTCCAGCTCAGCATTTCCCAAGGCCAATGTGCCATGTTCCCAGAGGCCTGTAACTCAGGCAGAGCTGCCCACTCGTCTGTGTCACGTGGTCAGAGACATCTTCTCTGAAACGGCCGGCAGAAACTGAAACATTGCATAATGTCGGTATTATGGCAGGCACTGCACTGAGCTGCTGCCCGTTCTCAGCTCTGTACAGCCAAGGAGCTTTGCTGCAGTGGGTATCGATAGCATCTTGTGCAGCTTTCAACCTGAAAACAAGGATTGTTTCCCTATTTGCAAAAGGACAGTGAATCTGCTCTTGCCTCTGAAAACCCAAATTAAATAGGATTCTAGCACAATGTTACAGCCACGCAAAAAACTAACAACTGCCTGGCCGTTGTCAACGCTACTTCTGTATGGGATGCAAGCCAAGCCTCCTAAGCCCAGTCAGGTCAGCTCAGAATTCTTGGAAGCAAAAACAGAGCGATCGGGAGAAATTTTGTCACTGAAGCAGCTGTTCTCTCCTTGTCGTCCTTCCTGGCACTCACCAGAATGCTGGGGAAGCTGCAGGATGATGCACTGAAATAGGAAACCAGGGTCTGCAGTCTGCAGTTGCCAACAACTGCCTCCCAGATCTCCCAGTTCATAAACCACAGGCCCTTAATCATGGTGAGGAAGCCAACTAGGACTTGGATCCTGCTCTTATTCGCTTAGCTGGGATCGATTTAAGAGCGCACAATCCCATATATTTTTGGCAGTCTTTGTTTTAAGCAAACCTTGCAAAAAGCTCGAGCCCAGCGTTTTCCCCTCTACTGGATTTGTCCCTTCCTGTTTGTTCACTTCTTGCTGCAAGAGAGTGGTGCTCGATTTGCAAGGAGGCCACATTCCTGTGGGATTTGCCATGATGCTGATGAAAAATTTCCTTGAATGTCCCCTTGTTGTGTTAGGGAGAACAAAATCCCCCAATCTCCACCAATATTCCACACAAAGATGGACTACAAGCTATCAGGAACAGTATCCCCGATAATGTCACAGCTAACCAGGTGGCTGAACTTTGTGACTTTGTCCTCACCCACAACTATTTCACATTTGGGGACACTATATACCTTCAAGTCAGCGGCATTGCTATGGGTACCCGCATGGCCCCACAGTATGCCAACATTTTTATGGCTGACTTAGAACAACGCTTCCTTAGCTCTCGTCCCCTAACGCCCCTACTCTACTTGCGCTACATTGATGACATCTTCATCATCTGGACCCATGGAAAAGAAGCCCTTGAGGAATTCCACCATGATTTCAATAATTTCCATCCCACTATCAACCTCAGCCTAGATCAATCCACATAAGCGGTCCATTTCCTGGACACTACTGTGCTAATAAGCGATGGTCACATAAATACCACCCTATACTGGAAACCTACTGACCGCTACACTTACCTACATGCCTCCAGCTTCCATCCAGGACACACCACACGATCCATTGTCTACAGCCAAGCTCTAAGATATAACCGCATTTGCTCCAATCCCTCAGATAGAGACAAGCACCTACAAGATCTCTATCAAGCATTCTTAAAACTACAATACCCATCTGCTGAAGTGAAAAAACAGATTGACAGAGCCAGACGAGTACCCAGAAGTCACCTCTCACAAGACAGGCCCAACAAAGAAAATAACAGAACACCACTAGCTGTCACCTTCAGCCCCCAACTAAAACCTCTCCAGCACATCATCAGAGATCTATAACCTATCCTGAAAGATGATCCTTTACTCTCACAGATCTTGGGAGACAGACCTGTCCTCGCTTACAGACAGCCCCCCAACCTAAAGCAAATACTCACCAGCAACCACACATCACTGAACAAAAACACTGACCCAGGAACCTATCCTTGTAACAAAGCCCGATGCCAACTCTGTCCACATATCTATTCAAGTGACATCATCATAGGACCTAATCACATCAGCCATACCATCAGGGACTCGTTCACCTGCGCATCTACCAATGTGATATATGCCATCATGTGCCAGCAATGCCCCTCTGCCATGTACATTGGCCAAACCGGACAGTCTCTACGCAAAAGAATTAATGGACACAAATCTGACATCAGGAATCATAATACTCAAAAACCAGTGGGAGAACACTTTAACCTGTCTGGCCATTCAATGACAGACCTGTGGGTGGCTATCTTACAATAGAAAAACTTCAAAAACAGACTCCAACGAGAGACTGCTGAGCTGGAATTGATATGCAAACTAGATACAATCAACTCAGGATTGAATAAGGACTGGGAATGGCTCAGCCATTACAAACATTGAATCTATCTCCCCTTGTAAGTATTCTCACACTTCTTATCAAACTGTCTGTACTGGGCTATCTTGATTATCACTTCAAAAGTTTTTTTCTCTTACTTAATTGGCCTCTCAGAGTTGGTAAGACAACACCCATCATGCTCTCTGTATGTGTGTATATATATCTCCTCAATATATGTTCCACTCTATATGCATCCGAAGAAGTGGGCTGTAGTCCACGAAAGCTTATGCTCTAATAAATTTGTTAGTCTCTAAGGTGCCACAAGTACTCCTGTTCTTTTTGCGGATACAGACTAACACGGCTGCTACTCTGAAACCTATCTTCTCCAGACCATTCAATATGTCATGGACTTTTATCAAATCCCCTCTTGTCTTCTTTCTAAGGACAACAACCCCAAACTTTTCCATGTCTCTTTCTAACAGAATTTTTCCAGGCCTCCTAACCATTTCTGGAATCCTTCTCCAATCTTCTCCCACTCCCATGCCCCAAATTCTGCACTATCCTTCCAGAGAGGGGGTGACCAATGATGCACAAAGTATTTCACATGAGGACACACCATCGATTTACATAATGGCATCACCATTTTTATTGTCATCTACACCCCTCTCCTGGGCCTCCAGGTGCTTCCACAATATAAATGTTAAATAATGGTAATGGCTCCATAATCTATGACCAAACTCATGGTCCCAAGCATACCAAACTGCCTGCCTCCCTCCTAGTCCCATCACTGATACCCATGCAAGCGACCACTCGCTTACCATGCATTCTTTATTCTTTGCATTGACAGCAAGCACACTTGTTCCCATCTTGTAAAAACACTGTGCGCGCTCAAAATAGTAGCAAAACAAGCATCATTGATTTGTGCTGTAGGTTGGCAGATAGATAACCTGGCAGATGCACCCGTGGGATGGTTTGCTCTTACATACACAGCTGCTGCATTTCTGTGAAGGGAGGAGTGGAGATGGTTCTATCAAAGGAAGAAAGTGACATCCACTTTCATGCCTGACCTTTTCTGGAAGGAGAGCAGATGCTAGTAGGGATGCAGCATTCAGACGCACATGGCAAAGCTGCTCAGATTATGGTAGGACATCTGTGTCTTCCCCTGCCCAACAGAACTGCCGATCCTCTCCATTTCACAGCACACTATAGTAACTGAGAGCCTCAAACAATTAATTCATCCTCCGTTTCCTTGTAAGGTAGGAAAGTATTAACCACGTTTTAAAGATAGGGAAATGGAGGTACAGGTCATGTGACTGGCTGAAGGTCACACAGGAAGAGTGGCAGAACCAGGAATTGAATGCAGGTCTCTGGAGTCCCACTCCAGTGTCTGCACAACCAGCCCCTAGAGCAGAGGCTGCTCTAGACCCACAGATGGGATTCCAGCTCTTCCATGCAAGTACTGTAGCATGAGATAGTGACTTAGACACAAGCAACGTGAAGCCATTGCCAGTGCACACAAAGCGACACCGAATAATCCTTAGGCTGGGCAAGTGAAAACTGCTCTGCAGCAGCACCTATGGTAACTGGGGCGCTGTGACCTGCACATGAGAACCGCCCTCCCCCAGGTCTCCGGGGACACAGACTCGAAGGTCAAGACTCTGCACCATGTCCCATCATGACCTGGCTGAGTGATGGAGTCCAGTTATTAATTACGTGGTGGCAGAGGGATTTAATTTGATGCCAACACAGCACCTGAGATGGAAATGCTCAGAGTCCTGCAGCCTAATGGCTAACAGTGCAGTGCAGGACTCAGCTACGGTCAGCGTCTGCTCTCCTGTCCACATTCCATCTGCAGCTCACAGTCCTACCAGGACAGACATCAATGGAGAGCAGCTCCTCTCAGCATGGAATTGGCAGTCACGTGGCTCCTAGGGGAAAGACAATTCTCTATGAGAACAGGAGGACGGGCTGGGATAATGCTAGTGGCATCTTATAACTCGGCCAAGAGATTAAAGAGATTCAATCTCAGCCACTCTCACTAAGGGGAAAATCTACAGCCAGTTTTCAGTTGCCATCTTGCTGTAAGAACCGTGGAGACACGGCTAGATTGAAATAAGTAGAAACCCACCAGGGGTAAGTAACAGCAGGGGCTGTGATCCTGCTGCTGCAGTGGTTCTCAAGCTATTTACCATCAGGGGCTGCATATGTGGCCCACAACGTGTTATGTGGGCCACATCCAATACTACCTGTATGGCCCTGAGGATAATCACATGGGCCGCAGCTTTGTGCCGACTGGGCCGCAGGTCGTGAACCACCGTGCTGTTGGGTTCACTGCACCCAAAGGTCCGTTGTGGAAGTAAATTTTATTTGCAGAGACGGGTCCCGGTCAGAAATCCTCCCACACTGCCCGGATTCCACAGCCGTTTGCTTGTTACAGCTGTCACATTTAAATGTTTGCAGCTTTATTACACTGGTAAAGTCAGAACCCTTCCTTGATAGGGCTTGGCTAGCTGCAGCGTAGCAGTGCACCTCCCCTCCTCTCCCAGGTTCATGCGGAGTGTCTGTCTAGCTCTGCATAATGCAGAAGCAGCAGCTGCAGAGCGCTTTTTAAATTATGCAATGGTATTTAATCAGACAAATGTGAGCACGAGCATGTTAAAACCCACTAAAACTGACCCAGCAAATCAGTAGAGTCCAGTGAAAATCAATAATCCATTCTCTGTGGCCTTATCATTCACCTGACTAACTGAAACACGCTTATTGTTTTGCAAAGAGGAGTGGGGCAGAGACCTGAGTAAATATGGCAGCTTAGCATAAAATAAAGAGGATGAGCACAGAGGGGAAATTAAATACGAGGTGGAAGCCACTTCCTATTATGGATTTAGGAATGAAACCTAATGCTAATACTAAAACAAGGACACACTCCTTTGTGTGCTTCCTCTCCGCCCGACAGCAGTGGTACAGGTCTGCTCCTCCACGCCTTCCTTCAAAAGGGGTAGGCTGATATTGTAGAGAAAAGGTGAGGGACCTGCGAATGGAAACCAGCAATTGCTCCAGCAGGCAGCAGGACTGGGAGAGGACTTCCCTTCTGGGTGAATTTCAGGACAAGCACTTTGAAAATCACAACCACCTGCTGCCAGGGGGGCTGGATTTCTTAGCCCACCTGCATGATGCCTCTGCTTATAAAAACCCAGAGCTGCTCCTGGGGCTCGTGCTAGTCGCTCTTTCCTTGAAACTGGGAGCAAAGCCGCTGGCCACGACCCCCCGCCCAGGATGCTGTGCTGCCTTGTGTGTTGTCCGGTCAAAATCTGGAACTCCCCGTATTGAATGTGAGCTTCATCTTTCCAAGCCGCAGGATAGAGGAGGATGTTCTGAACGTTTCCTCCAGGGAGCCGTTTTCAGATGTAATCACGCTGAAGTGGGCTTTGTGAGGGGAGCACCGGCTCCTTGCAAGGCACATTGAAGCATTTGTAAAAGGCTAAATGGTCGTGGATACTGGCAGGGCTCAGAAGGTCACAAAACAGCATCATGTAGCCAATCCAGCACTCAGATGGGAGAGACATTCTCTGTGGAAATGGAAAGCACCGAATTCATGGCAAGGTCAATCCAGAATAATAAGAGAAGAACTGAGAAATGAAGTCAGTTATGTCAATCTCTCCCATCAGCAATAACGGCGAAACACGCTCTGACCATGCTGCGCAAACTCTCAGCACACACCCCAGCCTGGAGGGGAGCTTGCGGTGCATGTGGTAGGAGCCACAAGATTCGGGTCACAGAGGAGCCCTCCGCAGGAGGGAGAGCGGCATGGTGAAGGCAGGAGGGAGCTGACTGAAAGGAAGTTTAGCTACTTTAGCTCACAGGATGTCAAATTATTTGTGAAGTTCCAAATTTCAGTGCAGCTGCCAGCCTTCCGCACCCCCAGGAAGCTGTCAGAGCAGGAGTTGGGGTATTTACCCCCCACCGCCATTGCATTAGCAGGGCTCCAGCGCGGGACAGAAACCCCACAGATTTGGAAGGAGGCATTCTCAGAAGTTGCATTCATCTTCACCTAGCATTCAGAGAACGGCTTTGAAACGAACTGTGACCGCTGCCAACTCACCTCCCTGCTAGATCGGCATCTAACACGACTGTGACATCACAAGCACTGGTGGGTGAGGGGGACAGACAGGCAGGGACTTGGAGCTCTGATCTGCTGCAGTTACCGAGAACCCAGCTTGAGTTCTAGATTATTAAAGTGGCAAAGTTACACGGTTTAGAGACATGGGCGTGCAAGGCCCCAGTGTGACTGTAGGTGACTCAGACTGCAGGGACTGCTCGCGTACACGCTTCCTAAGCATTCGTGTAGTGGGAAGTCTGGACACACCACCATCTGAGTGGTGAACACAAGAGCAGGCCAGTGTTCCACCTAGTGCCTCTCTCCCGCAACCACCTCCCCCCTTCTCAATCTCTCCACTGGCTCCCCTTTCTGATGCCACCAAAAATCCACGCTTACTGTCCTCACCTTTACACCTCTGCTCTTGCTCCTTCCTATTTACCTCCCCTTGTCGCTTATCAAGACATCTTCTTTGGGCCACCCCCCCCAAGCCCTTCAGCCGCCTGTTTGTCAGTTTCTCAACAAGTGGCACTGGACCGTCTTCGCCTTTGAGCGCTTCACATGGGATGCTAACCCTGAACTGACGCAGAAAGCCACGTTCCTCGTCTCAAGACCCCTCTCTGCAAAGGTACCGACAAGAGATTCCCCGAACTCTGGGGGAGAAAGGATGTTATTCCCCCTGTTCTAGCTCCTCCACAAACAAGGCAGCGCAGCAAGAGACGCCCCAGGGCCACATACAAATGTTTTTCCACAAAGCCAAGCAGCAGCCCCCACAGAAGAGAGCGCATCATTAGGGGACAAATACACACATTTCTTTGCAAAATGCAACTCACTGGTCTCACACAAACCCCGTTTTTGTGGCTTTGGGGCCTGAGCTGCATGTGGGAATCCCACTGAGGTTTCTATTCGCAGGTCGCTCCCAGGACAGGACAGGACAGCAGGGGGTACCACTGTACCCCAAGCCTAGGGTGACCAGATGTCCCAATTTTATAGGGACAGTCCCGATTTTTGGGTCTTTTTCTTATATAGCCTCCTATTACCCCCCACCCCCGTCCCGATTTTTCACACTTGCTGTCTGGTCCCCCTACCCAAGCCTGGCCTGAAAGTGGCCAGAGTCTGCTTTCCGGCCCGGGGGGAGGGGGGGAAGTTATTCTAGAGCTAGATCACTCGGTCCCTTAGAGTCTTGAACAGAAAAACCCTCAAATCCAACTCCCTTTTCCTAACCAAAGCTAAGGATGCCGGTTGCTTCACACGGCAGTGGCACATTCATAGAAGGTAGAAAGCTGCCCACTGACGTGCAGCGGTTCAGCGCCAAGGGTAGAGCTTTACGGCTCAAACACCCGAACAGAAGCTGACTTTGTAATTAAACACGTTTTCTTCTATTCTTTCTTCTCTCCCTTTTTCGCTCTTGTGTGAGGCTCAGATGTATTAAATCTAGAGGGTTTGTTTAGCTGTAAGTGTAGGAGGAAACAGATTGCTTTTTTCCTAATCATGTTTCCATAACAGCCTGAGGACACTGTCCCAATCCTCAGACCAGTAAACAGTTTCTGGAGCAGTTGCCACACTGGCTTTTCACCTTCAACTTGAGCTCCTATGATAAATCTATCTCCCCCTTGGGATCTTCCCACATTCACTGTGGCTTTGCAGCCAAATTTTGGTCATGAGTTTGTTTCTTCTAGAGAGCTGTCTTTGCGAAATCAGACTCCCCCTTTCTGGAATTCTTCACTTCCCAGACCAATGGCTCTTCTGCTGTTCAATATGGTCGCCTTTACCTTTGTTTTTTTATATACCTCTTAAGCATTTAATTTTTGAACTTTTTGACAGATCTGTATTTTTCCTCATTGTCTCAGCTTACTTTGTTCACCCATAAACCCTACAGACATCTCTAAAGCAGAGAGACAAAAAACCTGAAGGACACAGTATGCATTAGCACTATTGAACTTGTTCATGTTGTTTAATTCATAGCTATAGTGGAAGTGTTGTATGCTTGCCAGCACGAATCAATAACGCCTGCAGTTTCTCCCCCAAACGCCTATACGATCATTTATAATTAACACTACAGCTCGGTAGTCTTCTAAAATCAATTCCTTTCATTTTTTTGTGAGAAATTGTATTTGACAAAGTTCGTACACTTTTAATGTGTTAATTTTCTGTGCCGAGATGTTTAATAGCATGCATTCATGAAAGGGCCATAAAGGAGAGATGACAGGACAAACGCGCCAAACCTAGTGATTCAGACCAGTATGTTTATGGACTGTTATTGGTCACGTGTACACGTCCTCACGAGTTAAACCTGGAACCTTCAATCCCCTCACATCCTCCCAGTCATAGAGCCACCAGCCCAGCCTCCTTCAAACAGGTCCCTGGCATGGAGCCAGAGGAGCTAGTTAGCTGGAGAGGGAATGCAAGCCGATTTGGATTAACCTGGTCTATCCACTCCAAGTGCTACACACATCATCATACACCCCATTACTGCATTCGGCGGTGGGGGGTGGTGGTTACAGGTTCATTCTGAGGCTTGTTGATAATCGGTTCTCAGCAGAACATGGATGACCACTTGGTGATGGATGTTTCTTGCAGAGAAAACACTGAAGGGCAGGGGCAAATGAGGAGAGGGTTGTTATACATTTTAGGTTCCCCTTAATCTCTGCTCAGAAACTAGCCCCTTAAACGAGCAGAGAGTTGAACAGGGCTCACCCAAAGCTCTAGGTATTATACACAAATTAACACACCAGGGGGTAGGTCCTGAGAGACTGTAGAAAGACCCCCTTTGAAGCACAGTGGCAACACACACCAGCACACAGCATTGCAGGAGAAAGTTCTTTGTTGTCCATGGCTGAGGGACAGGGCAGAACTTAGCACTAAACCAATTTTCTCCTTAGAATCCATCAGTTGCATAGGATGGCGGTTTAGAAGGGAGGGAACTGGCTTTCACAGAGGATAATTGTGCTGCTGTGTCGAGGCCTCGTGATGAATCACACACGCCGAGCGCCTTCAAAGTCCCTATTCCAAAGCCAACTCCTGTCACACGGCGGTAAAACAGTGACATCATTTCCCCTAAGGCAAGAGCATTTGCTGCAAATTTCAACTCGGTCGTATAGCTAAAACGATGTTTCAAGCTGACATCTATTCATACAAAGAGAAATGCCACTGTCCCAGCTGGAGTAGCGCTGCCGCCTATTAATCCAATAGCCACAAACAACGTGAGCTGGAATTAATTTGCTCTTCGCCAAAGAGTAGAAATAAAAATCAATATTTATCAGTGTGTGGCTCCCCACAATGACGTTTGAAAGTTCCGTAGTCAGCTCCTTTGTAGCGCTCCAGTCTGCTCTGTGCCAATGATCCAGGATGAAGAGACATCAGGGCTCTGGCCCTTCCTCCACCCCCCAGTTAACACTCCCCGCCCATCATTGTGCCCCCGTAACTGAGGGGTGGGTAGAAGCAGGGCAGCACGCACGTTCAAGCAGGAAGAACCCACATTCACACCACCCCTGGGACAAGTCCAGACGGCACATTCAGCACTGCACAATTCGCCAGGCACTTTCTACAGACAGCCTCCTCCCTCTGAATCAGAAGTCGCTGGCCGCTCCTGGGAGGCAGGCCACGGAACCAGAGGGACTACACGTCTGATCTGGCGAGGCAAGACTAACGAGAGCGAAGGGACAATGGAAAAGCAGGGGAACTGCTCTGGAGGCAACTAAGGAGAATGGGAGCCATCAGCCCCGCCCTCGAATTCCCAGGGGCACTCCACCCCGTCCGCTGTTCTAACTTGCTGTCTTGAACCAAGTGACCTCGTCTCTCTTTGACGGTGCAAGTTGTATCCGGCAGATACATAAATGAAAATGAATGCAGTGCAGCGGCACCCAACGCATGCTGGACATTGGGCAGACGTAGGAGGTCAAACCCTGCCCGGCAGAGCTTCCAAAGGGAAAGAGAAAACGGGGAGAAGAGGGGGCAGGGCGGCGCCTGGTACATGTCTCAGTTCCCCACTTTAATTTTGCAAATATACTAGAGCACCTGCTCCCCTGCTACGAGCCAAGAACGCCTGGCAGGTTGCTTGTGGGGGCTGAGGTAGACGTAGCTTTCCGGAAGGATGTGAATGCCAAGAAGGCTGGACAGACCAGCTCAGAAAGGGCATAGAAGAAAATACAGACACTTGTGAGAGAAGCAACAGACAGAGTATGGACACTGGCACATTGGTGCTCGACCATCAAACCCCTCTTCCCACCCCTCACTTCCCCCGCCCCCCGCAGTGGGATTGCAGAGCTCAGAGAGCGGGAGTGAGGCTTTAGTGCATTTCCTTCTGCGAGTCTCTCTTTGTCAGCTCTGCCTATAGGGCTTCTTTTCCATCACGGTCCATGACGGATGAGAATGCCCAAGCCTCGTCATTCAGGTTCCTGGGAGAGGGGAGAGACGGGCAGAACCAGCTGACACTGTATAGCTAAGATTTGTCTCTCCTCTCCAAAATCTTCAGACACCACCTTTCAAGATGGCAGTTACCTTTGTGTGCGAGTCCGTGTCAGGCTAAACATGGTGGGTCACAACAGGGAAGCCTCAAAGCAAAGCCCCGGAGCTGGAGGCGACAGAACATTCTCTAATGTGCTGCCAAACTAACTCAGCACCACCCTCCCCGAGTGGGGTCACATCAGACAGGCTGCTGGCGCTGCCCAGGGGAAAAACAGAAGTCAAGCAGAAGGCCGCAGGACCCACATTCAGTCCCACTCCTTTGGGAAGAGGCGTTCCAACTCTGCCTATAGCTTCTGAGGTGCCAGGTGGGGGAAGACGAGACAGAGCAGAGAGGTGGATGTCCAGAACATGAACGCTTTTCTGTGTTAAAGAAACTCTGCAGTGGCTTTTGCTATGTTCAAGCTGTTCCACGCACAGCTTTTGCTTCACTGTAACTATATTGATTTAGACAGAGTTAAAGCAGCCTGGTCCCTGAGCCCCTTCATGCGGTTATAACTGCATCCACACTGGGAGGTCATACTGCTTTAACTGTAAACGGTATCAGCCGAGAAACGGATAAGGCAACATAAACATCTGCGTGTAGACAAGCCCTCAGAGACAGGAGATACCAGAAGGGAAGAGCAGAAACTTCTGTCGGCCAGCTAGCACATTGGATTTTACCCAGCATTTCACGGGATCCTCTTTGGTGCCTTGCCCCCTTCTCAGTTGTAACAGCTATATCATGCAATAACTTGGGGGACCATATTGTATTATGTTTATGTATCACCGTGGGCCAGAAATTGTATGCAACCCACAGCTCCTCCAGGAACCAAACACTGGGGAGGGGTGTGAGTGTGATTAAGATTTATCACTCAGGTTGCAAACACCTCCCCCTAGGAAGACCTGCCTAGACTGGGTCATACTGGGTTTTCACAGGCCAACAGACAAAAATCTTTCTGGCAAGTGGGCCTTGTTCTCCCTAGCTGCAGAAAAATCATTCCTGTGCTACTGGACTTCCACCCTTCTGCTCCACTGAGGAGCCGAGGTGGAGAACTCACTCACTTCACCCACCTGGAAAAAAAAAGCGGGAGGGGGGAGGGAGAAACAATCCTGAAGACAAGGGCAAATTCTCTGGTGTCCATTGTATACGATCACAGATTTTGCTGTAACTAAATGAAATACTCGGGTGAAACCTTTTATAAGAGAAAAAGGTGGATGAACCATTGAACTGGATTTGGTCTAGTACATCAGCAGGTAGGAGAGGGAGGGGTGTGAGCAACAGGCCCCCAGAGTGAGCCAGGGATGAACTGCATAATCTATTTCCCTACAAAGGGCAAGGATGAGAGATGAATCACAGATAGAGGGGCAGCCATTAAAACAGCCCCTTTTCCCTATAAAAGAATCAGTCTTCATTTTTCTTAGTGATGATCCTATTCTAGCTCACTTCTCCCAGTAGCATTCTTGGCCTTAAGGTGTCGAGTCATCTGAAAACCCAGCACACTCTACCAGTGATTCCACAAATCCCCTTTCAGTCTGCGGCTAGCCTGTACCTTCTCCTCCAGTGCGAGGCAAATGGAGCGGTTACTCAGAACTATGGCACAAACACCGCACACATTGTTAGTGACTTTTCATTACAAAGGACCGAACAGCTGTTCACAGGTTGTCTTATGTATTTAACACATACCGGATCTGCAGGTCCCTAGGTGGAGCCCTGCGTGTGGACTACACAGATGCTACTTCTAGGTGTCCTGTTGTGTGACTGAAGTAACGTGAAAGCAGTTTCAGCTGCATGCCAGCCCCCTTCCTGATGTCAGTGAAGAAAAGGGTCCCAGCTACACGCGTCTACAGCAAACTGGACATTCGAAGTACTGTATAAACATCAATCTCACTTGTCTCTACACCTGCGATTTGTGAGCTACAAAACTGCTCTCACTGCAATTTCTCTCCGGAGTTCTTCCCATGGATTTTAGCTACCACTGATGCCCCTGTACCAGGCTGACTCCTGGCCTCTCATCCATCTGATTGCCATTATTAAGCTTAACTCACTGTTATGTTTCACACATTGTATCAGACTATCAGGGAGGACGTGTGCTTCTTAACACACGGGGATGGATGAAAAGAGAACCTTTGTCGAGGAAGAGCTACAAGTGCTCCGTGTAGGCGTGTCGTAGATTCCCAAGCCCCATGGCCGGTGGGGGGAAATGGATCAGAATATCAAAGTACTAAAAGGTGGGAGAAATTCACGCACAATCTCATGCCAGGTAGATCAGAGGACATTCCCACTGCTAATAAATGCACATTACCACTGGGTGATCATCTGGATCTGGGACAATTTCCCCATTTTCGGCACTCACTACACATTTAAGCCAAGACCCACGTGTTCCAAAGTGGTCTCTAACTTTGGGTTCCCACCTTGAGATATGAAAGATCTGGTTTTTAGGAGGCTGAGCACGTGGGCTGTTAGTGCTCAGCACGTCTGGAAATCTGCCCCTTGCTGTCTCAAATTTACTTTAAGTAAATTCAAGCCCAAGATCTTCAAGGAACTAATCCCCGGACAAAGCACCAAGGCGCCTCCTCCGTCCTGTGAGCGCAGCGGAGGTTTTATTACGTGCCTCCAGCACTGACAGGAGCTACGAGGTGCTGCAGATTTCATGCAATTAAGATTCACACTCTAAAGCTTACATTTAAATATCATTAAGGAAGTCCGGGCGAGAAGTGCAGCAGCTCGGCCCTGGGCAGCAAACCAGACTCGGATGTAGAAACAGGCCAACTAATTTCCAGCCAAAGCTTCTCTGGAGTGCAAAGTGGTGGTGCTCACAATGGGCCAGAGTCAGTCTCCCAAAGAAGCATCATGCCCTGCCCCTCACCCCACAGAGGGCAGAATAGCCCCGATACCCCCAAAGAGACGCCTGGAGGATGGGGGGGGATGGGAGGTGGCCACGTACCCCCTCCTCCCCATAGGAGCTGTTGGAGGGGTAGCAGAGTTCATTTCCCGTCTATTTCCGACTGGGGGGAAGGGAGTGTCTCACACACACACCCCTTACCGGCGCCAGAGAGCCAATGTGGCCCATGGAACATGCGACCTATGGGTCGAGTAAAGCTCAGACAGTCTGGATAACTCTGCACGTTGAATGCTGAACCTGGAGTTTGCCTTTGCCGGCTCACTGCCGGGATGGGAGTGTCTGAGTCCCAGCACTGGGGCCAATGCAGCCGTGACCCCTGTGAGCATCAGATCATCGCACTGAAGCTGTCGATCATTCGGGTTTCCCTCCATTACCACCGAGACGTATCAATTACTGACAAAGGCAGTAAATGCCAGCGAGCTGCCACTTCCCTTCAGTCACCTGGCCCCGGGGGAGGCTTTGCCAGCTGACCTGTAAAATGCTATTGCCACGTGTGTGCTGGCCCTCCTCACACGTTCCATTTGAACTGTCTTTCTCCAGCACATCTATCCCCGCCCTATACTGACTGTTTGAATCCTTCCACACCAGGGGTCTGGCAATTAGCTGCAGTGCCAAGGAGATCAAGGAAAGGAGTCGTTTCAGGGGGGAAGGAGAAGCCCAGTCTAATGAACTGGAATAACCAGAGCAGAATTTCTTGCCCGCATTAAGCAGAAAACGTGCAGCCCAGTCTATGGTTCTGGGACTGAGATAGCGTCCAGCCCCCACTGAGCCTGCCTGGGCCAAAGCCCACCCTGCCAAGCTGATTGAAGTGGCCATCTGAAGCTAGCTGTACACCAGCCCCCAGCACTCGCAGAATGGTGGGGCGGGGGCACACTGGGAGCCTTGGAGATACCCCTGGAGATACCCCTCAGCAGAGCCATCAAGGGAGAATGCGTCTGTGCCCCTGGTTTGAAACGCCCGCGGGCAGGAGCACCAGTCAGCGCTCTGGAGAGAGAGCCCTGCTAGTGCTCACACTCTTGGGATGCAGCAGAAAGCAGAGGAGTCTAAAGACATTTATTTTATTGCCCACAAGGAAGAAAGTTCTGGTGGACCCTCCCCCCGAAGGTCCTGGACTTGTTTCTGAACAAGCCTGGCCTTGCACTGTGGGCAGTGAACGCCAGCAGGAGCATTAACCAACACACACGGCTTCTGCAGAGCGTCAGCTTCATCCGGTACTTTGGGCGGGTTTGAACGAACACGTTTGCAGTCAGACTGGAACGAGGTGTCGTCCCTACAGAGCCCTGACTGCTCCCTGCTTGGGCTCTTGGAGGCTCACCGTGACAGCTCCAAATTAGCAGCAGGTAGCACAGGCTCCACTCCACCCCCCTCCTACAGTGAATAAAGAGAGCGCCCGGAATACGGACACACGCATGGACAGACAGCTGCTCGGATGCCGAGACGCCCGCAGGTTAATTTGGCAGCACCGTGACAGTCATGCGAAGAAACCCTGGGGTGGAGGGCAACAGCAGCAACCCCTGCCTCTCCCAAACAGCAAGTACAGACAGAGTCCTATGCAGCTCCGACCCCTGCCAGGCCGTGCACAGAAGGGCCATTCCCTCCACCGCACCCCTGGTGAGGTACAGAGTTGGGTCGTAGCACTCAGACAGTAATTCACAACACCAGCCAGCAGAGGTAGCTCCCCCTGGGTACGCCCAGCTAGGGGGCGGATTTCTGGGCAGCACACTGGTCTGCTCTTGCAAGTCTTATTTTCTGGTACTGCAAGAAAAAGCTTAAATACAGCAAAACACAATCCTGCTGCTTAGTGTACCATCTGGCTGCTCCAGACACAAACTGGCCCAGCCCCTGAGTAAATGAGAACAAACTGTTCCACTCTCTACACCTACCTAGGAAGAGAAAAAAAATATTCTTCCGCTAGAAGTAATTCCAGGTGAGATAGATTGCTCAAGTGCATTTTCATTAGGGCTGCGATCTCGTGTGTTTTACTCCTGGACGACACACACCAATTACATCAAGCTGAGAAATACCAGGAGAGCGTGCAGGACACTGACCCTGATTGAGAGACGGCTGATACCAATGAGTCACATCTGCCATCACTACTGGAAACGTACTTGGAGGAAAATGGGAAGAGAAGCCTTCATGTCATTGCTGTCTATGCAGACTCATTCAGAAGTCTGACAGATCCCACTAGCTTCCCAGCTCCTAATCCCCGGCGGGGTCTACGCTAGGGAATAGCTCTTGTTCAGCAATCAATGCCCCGCACCCGGTACGGCTAGCCCAGTGCTGACCCATAAGTGTCGCTTGCACTGATGGAGCTAAATGGAGTTTACGCCACTTGAAATTGCTCCTCCCTGATATTTCGGGGGGGGGGAGAACCCATCAGGTATTTGTGCCTTAAAACTGTTGCAATCAATCAATGACTTAATGCAGCAGGTCTTATTTTAAAGTAAGGCTCAGCTCCTTTGAAGAGTGCCTTTTGAATCGAACAGCCGCCACACTGCCTGTTCGAGAGGAAAACTCAGGTCGCTCAGGAAAAATCATCTTCCAGTTTCCTGTCCAGACTTTTGCCCCTGCACCTCAGATTAAAGCTGAGCTGCTGTTCAGTACTAGGGGCACCTCTCCCGAATCACCACCAGCCCTCTTGTAACTAAGCAAGCGACACCTGACATCTGCAAGGAAGGGGCGGAGAGACAGGCAGCGGCAGGAGGGCTCAGTTAGTTAAGGACACACCAATCTCTACAGAGCAATTCCTTTGCTCAGATAGGCATGTTATTGAATGTCTTATTTCTAAGCTGCTCCATTACCTACCATGAGAACCCTCTTGAAGAGGGTGGGCAGGGCATGAGTAGGGGTAGGGAAACTCTACAGGCTTCCCTCCCGCCCCCATACAGGAAGTCAGACTAGATGATCACAATGGTCCCTTCTGGCCTTGGAATCTATGATAAAGTGTAAGTGGTACAGCTCCTGAGCTGGGGAAAAAGCCTAATCAACAATTGTCACTGTCTCACAGAGGAGCTCTCCTGTCTTCCCCATACGTGCTGGGTTTGGGGTCTTGCCTTGTCTTATTGCAAAAACTGTCGTCAATATTTTGCAGACAGTGAGCAATTCTGGTACAGAGCCCCACTGTGAGGAAGAAAAGAAAATCTTGTACAATCTCCGTGCCTGTGGAAGAGGGACAAAGTCTGTGGGAAAGAGAGATCAATACTAGCAGTGGATCAGTTTTTCAAGGGACAGTCATGCTCTTCCCTTTTAAACTCCTGTTATCTTGGTACCTTACTGTTAAAATGGATCTTTCAGACTGTGCCACTTTGGAACAGGAGGGAAATCAAAGGTAGTTATTTTTCTGTTAGAGAACTGGTTTTCAACAATACTTTTCAAAGTCTACAGTCTAATGTGTTCTCAGTATTTTTGAAACTCTTAGGACAACACTACAGTATATTTTTTGCCCTTCTTAAATAATTTTAAGAACACAAGTGAAATAAACTATGTGCAGATGCCAGAATTGTGTGCATCTCTTGAAATATTAATAAGCTCTTACTAGGAGAAATTAAATTCAGTGATTTTATCTAAAGGAAAATTAAATACCCCAAGTGTTATCAGTATGGCAGCGCTGAAATATCCCACGATTTAAAGTCCGCAAAAATATTCACTTGAATTCAGTGTAGGGTGACCAGACAGCAAGTGTGAAAAATCAGGACAGGGATGGGTGGGGGGGAGGGAAATAGGAGCCTATATAAGAAATAGACTCAAAAATCAGGACTGTCCCTATAAATTTGGAACATCTGGTCACCCTAATTCAGTGCAATCCCCAGTACTGAACAAAAACCTTATAAACATTTCTCTTTATTAGGGTGACCAGATGTCCCGATTTTATAGGGACAGTCCCGATTTTTGGGTCTTTTTCTTATATAGGATCCTATTACCCCCCACCCCCGTCCCGATTTTTCACACTTGCTCTCTGGTCACCCTACTCTTTATGTAGAGCCTTCCTCAAGGCCACATAAAAGCAGAGACAGCAACAGAAGCCTACTGTAGTTTACTATTTGTCTGTTTCAATTTCATAACGTAATTCACCAAGTTACAGGTCAGGGCATACATTTCACAGGAATATCCCCAGCCTACCCCCGATAACAACCTGGAACCTACCTGCCTTCCAGCGTTCCCCCGGCTCAAAGTGAATACTTATTGCCTGCCTTGCCTCTCAGCAGAACAATCAGTATGTCCATCTAGCAGCCAAACATCTATAACCTTAAGCTTGACAGGAATTTTGCAAACAAGTTGTGATTCTTGTAATTTTCTGAGTATTTTACGCTAAAATAAAGAGTCATTGGGTAATTTGTGTCTAGCTCTGCCAGGATTTCCAGGGCCCTAATTATGTCAGACACCCCGTAACATAGCGATAGACTATGCAGGACAATAAAATATCCCCAAGCTCGATAAGCACTCCAAAAAGGAATTTACAGCAGAAACATCTCTCATGAGGAAGGCACAGGAGAAAGTGTGCGTGGGAGAGAGAGGCACCTGTTATGGGGTAGGGTAGACTCAAACTGTAGGTTGTTAAACAGATGAGAGAGGGCTTCAGTAAGACAGACGTTCTCAATGCAGTGTAAAGAGTTGCTTTGCTTGGGTTGCAAAAGCCCTGCTACCACAGTATGCTAATATGCAGAACCTGACTCGGGAAAGTGACCTGTCTGCTTTTACTGTCCAAGTTGCTAAAGATGCCAAAACAAAGTCATGGAGCACAAAGGAAGTTAGAGTCAATATAAAAGCTCTCAGATTACATGGATTCAGGTGGTTTTATTTTTAAGCGGAAAAAAAAAATCCTTTACTAGTGTTACTAAATCAATGTATATATAAAGAATGTCCCTTTAAATGCACAGAATTCTATCTGCCAAGGAAATTATGCAAAGCTGTATATTGTGAAGGATACTGGATAGATCATGAAAGTAAAGCCTGGGTGTTTGGTGCAAGTCACCAGAATCCCAAGAGAAAAATAAATCCTTAAACTATATGCAGTTGATTATGCATAATACTCAGGCATCAGCCAAAAGACAAAATAAACTCAGGTTTCTAAGCTAATGTATAAAAAACTAAACGCATTTAAAAGACAAAGTGCTGTACATATGGATCTCTTTCTTTAATTTAAATGAAAAAGCAGATTTGAGGCTTCACAAGACTTTTTGCACTAAAGAGCTACAAGAATCCCATATTCAATTTAAAAATTCTCTAATTTTCAACTAAAACATTTTGTTTCCATTAAAAATTAGAGAATTTTCAAATTAAAGCCGTGACACTAAAATATACAGCCTTTAAAAAGGCCCCCAACACTATCCTCCACCCCATGCTTTGACACAGCCAGGTAAGATCCCAGTTTCGGAAAGCACCTCTGTGTTTAAAGTCAGACACATGTTTAAGAGCTTTGCTGGACCAGGTCCTAACCACATATGGTACCTGAAAGCCATGGACAGATCGGAGGAGGCTGTATCAGACACATACCTTGGATTACTTAAGGCTTGCATGTACCCATGACACTCTCTGACCTCTCCCAGGCTGTGGCAATCACACATACTCTACTAGGAAGAAAGTCATGTGCGTAGGGTGACCAGATGTCCCAATTTTATAGGGACAGTCCCGATTTTGGGGTCTTTTTCTTATATAGGCTCCTATTACTCCCCACCCCCGTCCCGATTTTTCACATTTGCTGTCTGGTCACCCTATGTGCATGCAGTGCACAGCCACACTGGACTAAGGAACCTGCTATCTGGTTTCCATTGGAAGATGACTACAACCAACACACCCTCCCTAGGCGTTCCCATTTCACCTCCCACTCAGTCACAGGAGGGCTTCTCCTGGCTTGCCAGCTTAGTTTCTGCAAGGCTCTGGACATCTGCCGGTCTCTCTGTAAAGAGGCCCCATTGTTCCTGTTGCCCTTTTACAATAAGTGTGTCTTTTCCTGTTGCTTTAGGTTAGATTTGGGTTTCTGTTCATTCCAATGGCTATAACACCAGTTAGCATTTATTGGAAGTTGGGGGACTCTTCTAAGACTGTTTGGAGGGGAGGTGACCTGCACGGGGCCCCCATCAAATCTAAGGCTCAGATTGTCTTCAACCTTTTTGAATTCTGCTTTCTTACCTGGCTAATGCAAGTGCCTCTGTTCCCAGCATGGCATGGAGCACGCCAGGATTTAGGTATTATTATCCTGAGTTATTTGTATTATCACAGTGCCGAGGAACCCGAACACGGACCAGGACCCCACTCTGCTAGATGCTGTACAAACAAAACAAAACGACAGATGTTGCACCAGACTTCCCATCTAAAGAAGCACTAGTCAGGCACATCGTCCCAGCCACATGGAAAGATGCCACAAAAGCACTTTCCCTATTTAGCAAAGATGGAGTCTCTTTAAACACCTGTGTTCAAAACCTATACATTGTATATAAATATATTCTATTTCTGCAGCTCCTGAATCCCCACATCTGCCTCTCTCATCTTGGCTCTAGTGCCGTTTTATTTGTTCCACATTCCAGTAATTCTGACATTCAAGTACAGGATGAATACTGAGGACAGCGAGAGAATGGTTGATGTGCAATGCAAACAAATAACCCTTAGGATTTACAAGGACACAAGCGCAGTACGCATTTGAGTGCCAATACGGGAAAGACATTGCCAATAACTCACTCAGTGCCAGCAACTGCCTTTTATAAAGCTGATGTTTGCATTTCCTCTGTATGAAGAAACTTAACTGCCAGTTCTGGCAGAAGACACTAAATCAAGTCCTGAGTTTAAGGCCCTGGAGGGGAGGGGAGGCATTCTGATTTACTTGCCGCTACGTCATCCTCATCTGACCTCTGGGAGTGAGCGATTATAGCACCCACTAACCTCTCAGTGAGGCGCTCACTGTGTCAAGACTCTCACACGTCAAGCAAGCACTGACGCTCAACTCAGTTCCTGCAGCTGTGCCATCTCTTCCATTTTTGTTGAGTCCCCCATCTTAGGGTCTGTGGCAGGAAAACCGTGTCTTTATTTGCTTCTCTATGATGGGTAGCAGGGCCTGAAAGGTTTAATCTCCCCCTTTCAAATACAGTGGGGGCATCGCTGCTTTTTTAAGAGTAACAGACATTCAGGTCTTTTTGAACCAGTCTTAAAAGTCTCCATGGATGACCAGAAAATGAACAAAGGTTAAGATACTGGACAACTCCTGCATGTAGCACTGGTTGAAAACCTGATTTCTCTCCCCGTCCCCCTGTGAAAGAGTTCAACATGAAAAATTTCATTCAAAAATTTGACTTTTTTTGCAGGAAGACTTCATTTTGATTCAAATCAATTTTGCTGTTTCAAATCAGTATTCCAAAATAGGAAAAAAAAAAAAAGTTTGGATTTGTCTCTTCTTTTGGGCATGGAGTATAACAGAATGAATGAGGCTACGTCTACACTGGCAAGTTAAAGACAAAACTTTTGTTGTTCTGAGATGTTAAAAAAAAATTAAAACCTCCCTCCCACCCCACGAAAGACAAAAGTTTAGTCGATGACAAGCGCCGCTCGTTGGGGGTGGAACTTTCTTGTCAGCAGAAGAGCTCTCTTCTACCGACAAACAGCGGCTACACTGTGCGCCTTTTAGCAGCACAGCTGTAACCACCAGCCGTGTTGCTAAAAACTTCATAGTGTAGACACAGTCTGAGGAAGAGGTTGGGTTTTCTCCCACTCTTTCTCCCCCCATTAACATTCTGTAACTTCCCCA
Organism: Trachemys scripta elegans; assembly: GCF_013100865.1. Classification (NCBI taxonomy): domain Eukaryota; kingdom Metazoa; phylum Chordata; order Testudines; family Emydidae; genus Trachemys; species Trachemys scripta. Next base: position 1,205,496 of record NC_048317.1, on the reverse strand, counting down.
GCTTTGGACAAGTTAGAGAGAAGCAAAAGGAAAACTGAAACCCTAACTTTGCCACACTGCAATTCTTCCAAAGTTGGGAAAGTTTTGAAAAGTTACAAAATGATAAAATAAAACAAAACCCCACATATGCCCTGGGCATGATACATTATTTAATGATACATTTATTGCATCCAGTGTCAAAATGGGGCGGGGGAGGCAAAGAAGGAAGAAAGATGGGGACACACCAATTATTTGTTTTCAAAAACTAAAATGAAACAAAATTTTAATTTCATTTCAAAATTTTCCTTAAAAAAAAAAAAAAAAAGTCTAACAATTGAATCCAAAGTGAGATTATCTTGTTACAGTTCGATAAAGCCACTTTTTGACAGGAAAAAAAATTTGGTCAAAAAATTTCAACCAGCTGTGTATGTAAATAAGGCCTGATTAAACACCATGAAGAAGATTTGTTTCCCTATTTAGTTAAAGCTTTTTTGTTGTAGCTGCGGGATAACTCGTTCTGCAGCTACACACACGCTTCGACTGATAACACGTGTTAAAAAGCCAGATTTGCAACACACTGTGTGGACTTTTAACACAAAGATTCAAGTTGACCCACAACCAATTTGAATTGTAGAGAAGTCCTACAGAGGGAAGCTTTTCATGAAGGGCTCTGCACAGCAACCCTTCAGCTAAAGGGTTCAAGAAGCCAAATACAGGAAAGAAAAGACTCGCCTGAGATTTCTGCAGTAAAAACCAAAGCAGATACTTCAGGCCTTCTTTATAGATCAGTGCAAGAAAGGGCCCGATTTAATTGCCCTTTGCAGAACACCGTTCCAAGCGTGTGCTGTAGCAGGATCTTCGCTGGTTGAATCACGGTGGGGAAGGATTTGCAAACCAAAGTCCTTGTTGCGTTTGACAAAGGGACGGTCACTGGGCAAAGATGGTGGCTGCTCCGCAAGAGGCATTTCTCCAAAGGCTGAGGCAGAATGGCAGCATCTGAGGAATAGCTGGACCGTTAACAACTGCCGGAGGAAGAGAAGGAAACACCCAGAGCACAGGCAGGCTGACGGTTTCCTTGCTGTGTTTGCACTCTCGGGCAATAGTCTAGCTGTACAGTGCAGTGTTGCTGTAGCTGGGTTGGTGCCAGGCTAATAGAGAGACAAGGGGGGACGGGAATAGCTTTTATTGGACCAACGTCTGTCGGTGAGAGAGACAAGCTTGCCAGCTACACAGAGCCTGCCTGTGTAAAGCTCAAATCTTCTCTCTCACCAACAGAAGCTGGTCCAGTAAAAGCTATCCCTTCCCCTCCCGCCCCTTGTGTCTCTGGATGTTCAGTGTTCGGAGCACGTAAAGAATGGGTGAGGAGCCCCGATAACAAGCCAGGCTTTGCCATCGTAAATCTTGTCTCGTCATTACCAACAACAATTACATGCTGCCAGAGAACATAATTATACTGTGCACACGGTTAGATTCAACAGCCAATTCAAGCTATTAATAACATGCCCTGGCCTAATCACCCAGCAGAGGTACAATGCCGCCCACTGCTGAATCCCACTGCATAACCAGCACGACGTTGGTTGTCCCCATTGCACAGCTCTGTGCCAGTGCCAGTGGCACCTACTGTTCTCTGGGACAGTTTGCTTGTAACTGGAATGACATCGACCTGGGCCTTGTCTCTCATCGGGAAGTGCCTACGACGCTAGCTGAGTTAGGGGTTGTAAAGTCCTTGGAACCCTTCAGGTGGAAGGTGCTAGAAAGGGCACAGAACTGTTACTAATTAAAAACACATTGCAAAATACAGGGCCCGTTTCAGCCAGTGAGGAAGCCTTCCAAAGTCGCACCCCATATCTGCGGGTTGTTAATTATCCCATTTGCTAATCCCTTCCCCAGAGCACCCTGCAGCATGGCTGGGAGCCTCCTCAGCAGGAAAAGCAGCCCACTAGCTCCTGAACAGCTAATGACTTTACCTCCAGTCCCACGGACTCTGGCCAATGCAGCAATTCCCACATAAACAAACATGCCCAAGCAGCGGCAGGCTGGTAGGAGTGCGAGAGAGAGTGATGTGACTGGCCAGAATCCTCCCCCGACACGGGGCACAGCTTTCATTTCCCATCTACAGAATTTAGGGAAAACATGTGTATACTACAAAAATCCACACAACTGGTGAAAGTTCTGCACCAGCAACCCCACTAGCTCCCCCGCATTCCCTTCCCTCCGCCTCGGGCTCCTTTTAAACTAGTTGGAATGTTTCTCAGAAGGGACAGGTGGGAGAAGCGTCACATTTACAATACGAGCGGGGACTCAGAAGAGCGGCTGACCCATGTGTCTGGGGGAGAAATGGGGGAGAGTTTGGGGCTAGGTGACCTGTCTATGGGGACTCGAACTGAGTGAGCAGTGCGACATTTGTAGCAGTTTGAGCACAGCAGTCTCAAGTCTGGCAACAAATGTTCAGCTCTGCAGGAAGTTTTGCTTGGCTGTCCCATCAGACTCATTTTGTCCATTACGAAGCTCTCCCGACATCAGCTCTCTTTCTATCACAGTTTCATGGCAGAAGCTGCTTGGGCAAGACTAGAGGGAATGTAAGAGTCAGGAAACACCTGGAGAAACAGCAGGGTCATTGGGAGCATCTTGACTTCCTGAAGAAGTACAGTTTGCTCACAGAGGGATGGCACGCAGGGCATGAGATGGAGCCTGGCACACAGACTCCCCTTTTCCAAACATTTAACGCAGCTAGGAGTTATTTACTTGTTCCCATACTAAGAACTAGGGGCCACCAAATGAAATTAATGGGCAGCGGGTTTAAAACAAATAAAAGGAAGTTCTTCTTCACACAGAGCACAGTCAACCTCTGGAACTCCTCACCTGAGGAGGTTGTGAAGGCTAGGACTGTAACAGCATTTAAAAGAGAACTGGATAAATTCATGGTGGTTAAGTCCATTAATGGCTATTAGCCAGGATGGGTAAGGAATGGTGTCCCTAGCCTCTGTTTGTCAGAGGGTGGAGATGGCAGGAGAGAGATCACTTGATCATTATCTGTTAGGTTCACTCCCTCTGGGGCCTTTGCCATTGACGCAGCGAGTCAGAAGATAAATGTAAATCGATTGTTATTCAGAAGTAACTGCAACACAGGACAGAACTCCCACAGGGCACTTGCTGGTGGGTTTGGCGAGATGGCGGGTCAAGCGGTGCTGACTCTCCTTGTTTCCAGCTGTTGTGTTAGACAGGAACAAGTTAGAAGTTCCTGAATGGCACTTCTGCCTGTGCGTGTGATGGTCTTGGAATTGCTATGCAACAATCTAAGAATGCTCAAGGGTAATAATTTATGAACATTGACTGGGACATGGTCAGCAAGGGGAAGTTACTGTTTACTGGGTTATTAGAATTTCCTGTAGGACTGTATTAATCTAACTTAACAGGGGCTGTGGGAAGAGCACACTAGATATAGGCAAGGACACCCCAGCACACACTTGAAAGACAATAGGGCAAACCGTTAGCTTCAGGGATCAACAGAACACTAGACAGTTACACAGCTCTTCTCCAGGGCAGGAAGGCGATGTGTATTTGGAAAGCGAACCATCAGCAGGACGAGCCGTTCGCTCTTCTAAAGGAGATGAGGAGTCAAGCAGAGTCCTGCTGTTGCAGCCACTTTTCAGTGAGTGGCAATGGGGAACACAAGACCCTCTCACACTCTGTTGGACGGCTGATTTTACAGGATTACAGCCCAGCAGGTACTACAACGTGCCTATTGACAGTCACGTACACAACCTGAGCAGAGTAACAAAGAAAACTAAAGCTCCCTCTACTCCTGCCCAGACTTGCATGGCCTCAATTATAAGGGCACCTTTCAAACTGGGATTAGGTTAGTTACCTGAATATCTCCCTTAAACAAGTGTGGTGACTTATGCTCCACCCCACATTCCACACTAGTGAAAGGGTGAGACCCACTGTATCACTGAACGTGCTTCTCTTAACACCCATTGATTCCTGTAGAGTGCAGAATCTCCATCACCAGTGGAGGGTGCGGGGGGGTCAATGGCCAATAGAGAGTAGGGGGGGAACCACGAGACTCCCCTGCGCCCCAAATAAAGTGAACATGTCTTACCAGAGAAGCGAAAAAATCCATATTTAAGAGGTTTTTGTCCCAGCCCAAGTTCATGGGTAAGTAGAGATTTGGGCTATTATTTGCTGTAGATATATTAGTGAGTAATCAACATCTGCAATTACTCACACAGTGAATTAATGTCTCCAGTGCTCTGTGCTGTGTCAATTCTGACTTGCTGCTCAAAAATCTAATCAGCAACTTGGGAGGAGAATGTGCTTCACCCCTGTTACCCAACAACAATTTAGATAATGAGCTGATGCGGCCAGTAAGTTGCCAATATGACTTGTGGGACACGCATGTCCCTCAACAGCAAAACAGGCACACACAGCGCTGAGTGTTACCATCACCCTGATCTGTTAGGAGAGTGTTTATGTATTTTCCTCCTCTGCATTAACTAGGATAAGCCCAGAACAGAGCTCACGACCAGCAAGCGTTTGACAGAATGTGTCTCCAGAGCCTGCTCCTTTGTAGTAAGCATGGCTGCAGGTACCACAGTAATTCATTCAATATGTTAAACAAATGAAGAAATCAGAGGAATCTCTCCCAAGAACAGGTTAGCAGCTCACGAGCTGAGCCCCCCATCCCTAAAAGCCCTTTGCAGCACAAAGGGCTCCAAGCCTAGGACATTGGGGGAGGGATAGCTCAGTGGTTTGAGCCTTGGCCTGCTAAACCCAGGGTTGTGAGCTCAATCATTGAGGGGGCCATTTAGGGATCTGGGGCAAAAATCTGTCTGGTGATTGGTCCCCCTTTGAGCAGGGGGTTGGACTAGATGACCTCCTGAGGTCCCTTCCAACCCTGATATTCTAGGAGTCTATGTACAAGTGCATTTTTTAAGTGATACATAATACAGTGCGAATTCCCTTATGACAATATAATACTAGCCCATCACCCCTCTGGGATGGTGCCCTGATGTTCTTCAGTGAGCACGTTCATTTCTAATTGCCATCTCATTTGTGCTGTTCCTGAGCACTGGGCTAAACCCAGGCTATGTTCCACTAGTGGAAATCTGTTGGAAAGTTTGGTTAAAATTTACCACAGCTTCAGGTGTCCAGCAGCAAAATCCACATTTCCATCTCAGCGTGCAGAGTGCCAGACAGTCAATTAGTACACACCTTGCTTCTTTGTTATGTTAATATTAAAGCTATTTCCATATTCATGTCCGCATGTGTGCTCTTCCCATCATTAACACACACTGATGGTCTGTCATGGCCATGCTTTCTAAGGGTAGGCTAGGTCTTCGTGTCAAGAATCTCTCTCTACTTAATGTCACCTGAGGATTTGATTTAATTTGAGTTCTTGTCAGCACCTCTTAAGGAAAAGACCTAGTGACCTAGGACCAGGAATGACTACATCCAACTCCCTGTCGTTCGGAGGAAGAGGAGAGCTATAGGGGCAGCAAGGCACAGTGTAAATGGGGACTGCTCGCAATCTAAGCGTTGCTTTCAGCGTACTAAGGATAGAGAAGGGGAAAGAGGGTTAGTGAGGCAGGCACTTGGAGAAAGAAGCATTGCTGCATTTATAGATAATTTAACCCTTCAGCAATGGTTCACAATCTGGCACATTCTATTACACACACACACACACACTTTCCAGACTGATCTATTGTGGTGGCTTGTAATGTGGACTGGCCCTTCGCCATCTCACTGGCTCCTATAACACAGCAAATACAAGACAAGGCTGAACTCTGCTGATCTCAGTCCTGCCAGGTTAACCCGGAGGCAAATCAATGGGTTAGGAGCATGCAGTACCACTGCTAGGCCTGTACCTGTTCTGCACACAAGAACATAAGAGCGGCCAGACTAGGTCAGACCAATGGTTCATCCAGCCCAGCATCCTGGCTTCCCACAGTGGCCAAAGCCAGGTACCCCAGAGGGAATGAACAGAACAGGCCAATTTAAGTGATCCATCCCGTTGCCCATTCCTTGCTTCTGGCAAACAGAGGACACTTCTGAGCATGGTTTTGCAACGAGAGACCATCCCGAGCTGTCAAGCTGACCCTTTACACCAGCACTAAATTCACCTTTTTAACAGGATTTTTAAAATCCTGACAAAGCAGTAGAGATTCCACCTCCCTCCCAAAATTGGTTTCAGTGCCATTATCCCCACAAGGAAGGTGTCCTAAAGCCTGTGGAATTGCCTGCTAATTAGATCATAGCCTCCTGGGGGGAAAAGATGCTGACTGGCAGGTGATAGAGGTGAAGTAAGAACTACATACAAAGAGGCTATTTCTCCAGTGCCTGCTGCAAGCCCAGCAGAATACTAACGTGCAGCCAGCTCCCACCAGGGCTGTCAAAACTGGGCAGAAATAAATTGAAAAGAAAAAAAAAAAAAAACTTAGCTACAGCGCGAATTTACGTTTCTGTCAAAGAAAAGTGGCTGACAGCTATTTTTGGAAACTGGTCATCATATTAATTCACCCTCTGATGAAAGTTGTCTCATTTGCAACAAATCTGGCTGGTAAATATTAACCTTGGGCTTGGTTGAAATTCTCCTTGCAGATACAAAGAGGAGAAGGATGGAGAAGACGAAGCAGAGACAACTTCACCACATATGTGAGGCACAGTCTCTACATTAGGGCTTCAGTTACACAAAAGATATTGCATACACTGGAAAGTAAATGATACGTAGGGGACCAACGCATGTGTCTCATGACATTAAGGGTAAAAGGACCCAGCGGCTGAGGACCCTGTCAGGAAAAAGGCAGGAGTGGACAGGTCTGATCAGCTGCAGTGTAATAAGACTTAATTCACTCACTATGTGATCATTGGAGCTATTTTTCAAAACAAAGACAAGCACAGAGCAGCATCTGGCTACCGACATACGCTAAACAAGAAGAGTGTTTCAAATGTATTTAGTGACAGAACTTCATCTTATTTGATAAGATAGTCAACAGCTTCCTCATTCTATGCTAGAGGTGGCTGCATTTCAGTGACTGGTGAAGTGATTTAGAATATATGAGAACACATACAAAGTTTGTCACCTGCCTTGGGATCCTTTAGGATGAAAGGAGCTGTATAGAAAGATGAACAGCAAAACTATTTGGATTTATTGAAGCAGTGATCAGTGCATGCTAGAAATCCTATTAGTCCTTTTTTAAATCTCTGCTGATTAGTGTGCTAAAACATGAATATTCCCTCAGCACAACGATGACTTCAGGACTTTAATCACTAGAATACTAGAGATTTATAATCTAATTAGAGCCCAGCCTTGCAAATTCAAGAAGACACAGAAATCCATTTGCTCCCCACTGAGAAAAGCGTCTTAAAAGAGCTTTCTTCTCCACCACATCAAGTTTAAGCTCTGCATCCTCTCCACCCAAAGTCCATGACTCCGCCCTGCTTATTTTATCCAACTCTCATTGTGTCGATCCCCATTCCTTCTGCTTTGCAGAGATGCCGGCTTTAACGCCCAATCTCATAGCACCCAACTGAAGAGGTACTGATCAGCAAGGCAGGAAATAAAACTGACCAGAAGGCTTGATACACTCCCTACAGACCCCAGCACTCATTTGGTTCACAGGACTCGGATCTGGATGTAGCGTGTCATGCTTGCAAACAGGGTCATTGTAGCTCAGGGTTAGAGGCTGCCAAGGAGAACCACAGAGGATGCTATTGTCGGGGAGGCGGGGGGGGAAATGACTATTCGCATGATTCTTATTCCCTGCCACCATTTAATTTATTTTTTCTTCCTATTTAGAGTTAATCAAACACACCTGTCCGTGGGCTCTGTGCACCCAGCCAATTACAAATCGAAAACACTAGAATCCACTCTTCACTTTTACTGTGAGCTGGAGAATGGGGCAAACTTTTCAAATGAAAAATTAATTTATTGGGAAAGGCTCCTGGCTTGGCAGCTACGTGGGTCTGGAGTTAACTCAGGAGCCAGCTTGTGTCTTGTCTTCAAGGGCTCATTTTTAAAGGCCAGTCAGAGCAGGGCCAGTGCCACTGGTAAGGGAGAAAGACTCAGCCCTGGTGTTTTCATCTGCAAAGGGCAACCCACACATTCAGATGCATCCAGCTTTAGTTACTTTATCATTTCCTCATTGCAATCAATGCCTAATTCGGCACTCTCCCTGCAGGGCACAGTGTAGGCGCACTCTCTGTTAGCCGCGTCAGAACCGGGGCAGGCAGGAAACATTTGGAAGAGGGAGTAATCAGAAGAAACATTAGGGCCTGGCTTATGTAGGGGGAGAAGAGCAGAGGCTGGGGATCAGACAGATACTGCTTTGCTCAGCACCCCTCTTTAAGGCTGAATACGGAGAAGATGTTAACTCCAGCAATGCTGCTCCAACCATTTCATTGCTCTGTCTGAGCCCCGGCCCTGCTGCAGGGTCTCTCGTTTCCACGTTTTAAAAGACATGGGCCAGATCCAAGCTTGCATTAGTAGGTGCAATGCCAGGCCAGCAGGGCTGGATTTGGTCTGGCACACCATGGCTTTTTATCACCGTGTAGCTCCATTCATAGTGACTGGCAGCAAGCACACAGAACTGTGCCCGCAGCAGCCATGTTCCAGGGGCATTTAAGGCCTCCTGCCTGAGGTGCTCTCGTGGCATGGTGTCCTCTTACTGCAGAGGCCCCAGGCAGGTCACAATTACAGCTGGCCAGTCTGCTGGATCCTGCAGTATCTTACTGCGGGTGCAGGTCGCCCCCCCCCCCGCGTTCAGAGAGTTCCCAGCCCTGGGTAGCTCACTGCAGACGTGATGCCAGGTGACTGCTGGTCCTGCACATGCTGCTACTTCCCAGCAAATTCCAAACATGAGGTGCAGCCAGAAGGGTGTCAAAGAAGGTCTCGAAGGATAAACAGACAGAGGCCAGGGAGCTCTGAAGTGTAACATGAGGAAAAGCCTGGCAAAGAGCCAGGCCCCCGAACTGCCAGGCCCCCATTACACCAGACAAATGGTCTGCCCCGAGCTTATCCCAGTTTAACTGGGAGCTGTCCTTGAACAAAAGAACAGGTACTTCTGGCTGCCAACAAAGAATGAACGAGAGAAGCCCATTAAGATTAGGATTCTATCCCTGTCACCTCATGAAATAAGGGCCCTGCTCACAGCCCCCCCCCGCACGAAATCAGGCAGTGACACCCGCAGACAAATGGAGCCTCAGAGCAATTCATCACAAATCAGTCAAGCCACATGTTTCAGACATGGCCCCAGAGGGAAAGGGAGGGGGTGTTCAACAGACAGAGGAGCAGAATAGCCCAGCAAGGTTGTATGATGCCCTCTCCTTGGGGGAGAGAAAAGACCATGGCAAATGCTCTGGCAGACCAGCTCAGTGTGAGAGAGACAGCATTGCACACACTCTCCCCTAGACGCTGGCCTTCACCCACAGCCCACACATCAGCACGGTGGCTTGCAACCATCATGATATACTGGGAAAGGACTTCTGCTGCAGGTCCAAGCAGCTCCCACTATCCCAAGTCAGAGCTGCTGCTCCCTTGAGCTGGCCCGCAATCACATGGGCTGGAATTGCTTCTCCCTCACTTATGTTTGCCATCCATGAAGTTCCCCAAGCCTCCACTGGAGTCTCTCCCTCACTGGTAGGCAAAAGCACTGCTGTCAGAGGTCAGAGTCACAGTTTCACTGGGAAGGAGGCCCTGGAAAACTTTAACCTGGAGTAGGGCCCTTCTCAGAACAGATCTTGGGAGCAAAGCACTGGAGTCAGATTTGCTGCACAGCCAGTCAATTTTAACATCCACAAAAAGCCATTGTTGTTTGCCTTCAAGTGAAGCTAATTTTTTTGTCCTTGTCGAAGAATTCCTGCGGCCTTGGATGCTTTCATCATAAATCTTTAACATTATTCACTTAGCACTATGCTAATGCAAGGTTTAAAGAAATTTCCACTTTTCAAAATTATTTTGATATTTGACCAGACATCAGATGGAGCTCCACACAGTGACTAATGACCTGCTTTCTGTGAATGGGGAAAAAAAAAAAACAAAAAAAACTTAATTATGTCCATTAAATTACTTCAAATATTTTTCCTAAGAGAATATGAATTATTTAAACTCAACAGAGAAACCTGAAACATTAGTAAGAGCCTTCTGGGACTCGCTATGTAAATTCCCCACTCCAAACAGATGGGAAGAGCATGGCAAGCTGCCACACAAGCACTGAAGCAATGAACAATACCAAGATTTCAATTCAATAGTTTTATTATGGTCTTCTTAAAGAGGGCATTAAGTGAATCACTACTACCAAGAGCACCATTAAAGGCTTTCCCGCCTTCCGGGGGAGGAGGAGAGACGGCCGGCACACTGCATCCTGTAAAGGGAATTTAAGGTTTGCATGGCGCCAAGTATTCATTTGACAACTGAACTGTTGTCCTTAGGCAGAGCTCACTAACACACGGGTGCATTTCTACCACAGAGAAATGTTAGCACTTTAGGACATATTTACGTCCTTTCGCCTCTTCACGGAGTGAGTTTTCTGCAGCCTTGCATGGCCTTCCAGAAGCAGAGGGTAGCAGGGGTTTCACCCAATCTGCATTTTGGCAATAGCTACAGAGCCACTGCAATCTTAAAAATAAAGTTACCCTGACAGTCACCGAGATAACCTCCAGTTTAGAATCATAGAATCACAGGGTTAGAAGGGACCACAAGGGTCATCTAGTCTAACTCCCCCTGCCACGATACAGGATTTGTCGTGTCTAATCCATCCAAGACAGATGCTAGCCAGCCTCCTTTTGAAAAAACCTCCAGTGAAGGAGCTTCCACCAGCTCCCAAGGCGTCTGTTCCATTGTCCTACTGGTTTTACAGTTAGGAAGTTTTTCCTGAGATTTAATCTAAATCTGCCATGCTATTGTTTGAGCCCATTGCCTCTTGTCCTGTTCTCTGTGGCAAGAGAACAACTTTTCTCCATCTTTTCATGGCAGCCTTTCAAGTAGCTGAAGACCGCTATCATGTTCCCCCTCAATCTCCTCTTTTCCAAACTAAATATAACCAGTTCCTTCAAACTTTGCTCATATGGCTTGCTTGTCCCATCCATAGTTTAGATGTGGGATCAACCAAAGTCAACTCAAGCTGACCTGGACAGAAAGAGACAGAGAAAGAGAGAGGTGTGCCATGATTGGGAAGACAAACCAGCTGTAGAAGGACCCTGGAGGTCCACAGGGAAGACTGACCCCAACCCAACCCAAAGAATGCTCTGGAGTAGGGAGGAAACTAAGGCAAATGCATGAAAAGTTTATTATTTCTGTCTAGATCTGTGTATATCTTGTACGATTAAGAGCAATCATGTTAGATTCCTGTGCAAAGGCTGTATGTACATTGTATTACACTAGTCTCAGGCCCTTGAAATGTTAACCTGTGGGACCAGCATGCTCACACAGACGGAGCTCTGGAACAGGGTGTGTTTAAGCTATGAGGGAGTACAGTGGGAGGGGAAGTCGGCACTGATCACAGGGGCTGGACCGTTGGACATGGAGGCCTCAGCTCTCAAGAGGGGTAGCTAGACAGAGGATCTGCGTGCTGGGACCCCAGACTAAGGGCAGTACATGAACTGGTTAGGCCTCAAGCACTCAGGATCCGGCAATTGGTTCCCCTCACAGCAACCTGGACAGTGCCCAACAGGGGACACTTGACTAGTCTGTGACAAAAAGGTGCACAAGAACTTCCTAGTATTTGCACAGATAACGCCACTCTCAGCATCCTGCCCTTGAAATTGTTTGAACAGATGCATCTTAGTTATTTTGACATTTTTAACTTGATTTACAGAAGCATTTGCTACAATGCTGGGCTGAGATTAGATATTGAACAAGAACTAAGAAAAAGACGTTAACAAAATAATTCTCCTCCATTCCAAAAGCATTTCCAAACACTGATTCTAAGGACAGCACCAGCCCCCTGGCTCACTCAGCCCCTTGGTAATGCTGAGTTTCTCTTACCATCATTTTAAAAGAGAGAAACTGAAGTGAATTTCAGCATCAGACTCATTAAAGTGACACTAGTTAAGTAGGGGTTATATCCATTTTTACAGCTGTCATTAAATGTAACCTTGCAAGCTGTAAAGTCACTGAATTATTAAGTTGAGTGTAAAGCACGACAATGGGGATATTAATGTTCTAGAGTCATTTTATGGCACATACAAAGTTATGGAAAATACCTGAAGCTATTCTGAGCCTTTGGCATGTCTGTTTAGTCAAAGATGCTGCTGAATCAGTCGGCACAGTACAACCACCGTCACAAAAGACAACTCTCTTATTCCCTGGTCCCCAAATAAAGCTCTGGTTATTGGATTAGTAAATCAGAATGAACTAAAAAAAAAAGCCACAACACAAGATTGACAAAATGCAATTCCATTTGTTTACATTGTGCTCTGATACCAGGGTGCTGGACACAGTATAACAATGAGATGGACTGATTGGGGCCTGAAATAGAAATAGAGCATGAATGGCCATTTTTACCTTCACACCCATCATCCTTCTCTTCAAAGCCAGCACTACATGTACATTTCCCAATGGGGACTAGCCACTCCCCCTCCGCACTGCAGTGCATCCTGGGAGGACTATCCAGGTCTACTTCAGAATGATTGACGCAGGTGCCCTTAACTTCCACCAGGGTTGCAAATGCTGCTTCTGCCACAGTGTCTGGAAACACTGCCAAGTTCTGCACCGTAGAGAGGCACTTTTTGTAATAAACCCGCACAGAAACCAGAGCCACGCAAGCACCCACGTCCTGAAAGCCCAGGTGGAAGCCTCTCTTGCTCAGGTGCCCAATCTCCCTCAGCTCTGTATTCAGCTTCATTTTGCGCTCGCCCAAGTCCCCCTGGGTGAAGCTCTCATCGGCAGCGATAGTGTCAATTTTTGTATGCTTGTTCTCATGGATGCTGCGGCCCAGATCAGAATCTGACTCAACATAGTAGAGGTTGAAGGTCTCCTTGCACGTGCCAACCACTCCAGGGATGCTGTTACAGTCCCTCAGGGTGAATTTCAGCTCAATGAAGATTCTTTGGCCACTGCACCTGGCAATCCAGCCTGTCTGCAGCCAGTTGTTTTGATTTGACTCCATGACGTTGCAGACCTGGTAGGTACGAATCGGTTTGTAGTTTTCATCCACTCCACTGATTTCTTCCCACTATAAAAAGAACACACACATCATGATAACTGCTATTTAGTGAGAACCAGTCTTCCAAGTAAAATCCCCTTCATACTGTAAAAAGCAACACAGTCCTGTGGCACCTTTAAGACTAACAGACGTATTGGAGCATAAGCTTTCATGGGTGAATACCGACTTCATCAGACGCGTCTCTGTTGCTTTTAACAGATCCAGACTAACACGGCTACCCCTCTGATACCTGACCCCTTCATACTGAGATCATTATAAATACAGCCACTAAAAACCCCTTAACCTGTGCATTATTATAGCAGACATTAAAAAAACCTGAAGCCCACAGAATACATAAATCCCAACACAGCCAGTAACAGAGAGGATGGACACAGGATTTAATGTCTAAAACAAGATCTCATTTCTAAAAGCCAGAAAAGTCTTGTCTGCAAAGCTAGAGGCAAGGTGCTCAATCCCCCAGTTCGCTCCCGCAGGGCCAGGGATGGCTTTCCCTGTATTAGTGACTAAAGTGTATTATCAGGGCCTGTTTCCAATCCCATTTGACTGACCTCTTCTCTCCAAGCACCTACTGAACTGCTCTGAAGATGGCGACTGTCAGTCTCTCTGCAACTCCACTCGCTTTAGGTCAAAAGCTGTATTTTAGTATAGCGCAGCAGCAACTACAGCTCCCCAGTGGGGAAACTACCCTCCTAATTAGAGCACCGGCGGGGGGGGGGGGGGGGGGAAGAATGGAGAGTAAGAAGAGAGGAAGTGTCAGGCCAACTTCCTTCTCCTGCCCACCAAATGACAGGCGAGAAGGACTTCACCCTCCCTGCCAAGAATGAGCAACTCAGGTCAGAATGGGGGGCAAAGTCCCCAAGGCCGACTGTCTCTCATGGCTTTACCTTCCCAGACAGGTAGTATTTGTCACCCAGAAGCAGCTCACACTGCCAAATATCAAAAGAAGCTAGAGATGGCTGGGGATGAAGGAGCCAGGTGCCTCAAACCCAACAGGGACAATCTCCGGCCTGAAAGCAGGCCAAGGACATTGATGCTCTCAAGGAACAAACTCACCCCAAGTGTAAATGAAGTGGCATTTCCCTGCAGCAGCCAGGGAAGCGTTGATTGATGAGATGGTGATTAGATCATCAGCCCTGAGAAGGAAGTGATCTGAGGGCTGCTCACAGCAAGTCCTTCCACGGGTGGCAGAGTTTGTAGTGAGATAACCAAAGAAACCCCCTAATGGAGTTCCTTCCCAGCTACCCACAGGTTCCAGTCCAGCTGACCCCTGAGCCAAGCTCCAAACATGCAGTGTCACTTGTGAAGAGAGAGTTAAGAGCAGCGGGAATCATCTGATTTCACTGATTTGCCCTTTCAGGTGAAAGTGGGCACAGCTATAGACAGAGGCGGCACCACAGCCATTCACTTAGACAAACTACAAATCATGCAGGGGTATGGGGTCAAGTTCCCCAAGGATTCCAGAGATCCTGCCCTTTTTGCTCATCAGGGAACAGAGTGAATCCTTAAGGCAACTGGCCTGGAAAGTGAACTAGAGAGAAAAGCTTTAATTGACTTGAGTTCCTTTTCTTAGTACAAGAATGCAAAGCGCATTGTCATGAGCTATGCTCAATTTGCAGTGTTCCTCTGACATAATCAATACAGTCACTCAGCTCCTCTCCCCGGCTGTCTGGGATTGACAAACATCACCGTTCACGTCCAGGCAGCATTGTGTCAGCTTGTCAAGCCTGCTGTTCACATCACGGAGATGTGTCGCTGCTTCTCTGCTCACCTCTGGGAGCTGGATTTTAAGCAGAATTTTGTCTACCCATCATTCTAATGCTATTTAGTGGCTGAAGGCAGATACCTATCTAGACAAGCAATAGCCAAAAGCAAAGGCCCTCCACAGTATAGAGCACTGGACACCCCTGAGGAGATCATCGGGATCAAGAGTTCTGTCTTCATCTCCTTGAAGGGAGTGCACCAACGAATGCACTTCCGCAGGTGGCGTTACTCAGCTGCTGAAGCTAGTTCACTCGAGCCACGAAGCCATTCCCATAAATCCAGACAGTCTGGAATCACCATGCAGAATTAGGAGAGATTCGTGACACATGTAGGCGGCGAGTAATGCTGGACGCACACCATTGCTCTAAATCAGGGTTAACTAGGCTGACCAGGGGTGGGACGGGTGAGATGCTGGAGCTGTATTATAGTGACAGAACATCTCTGCATATGTTTTCACTTACCCCATTTGATGGGTGCGACGTCCAGCCCAATTCGGCCTGCGACTCCTTAGAATCCAGCAAAACAACTGCATGGGAGACAGAGGTGTTAAAAAGTGAATTTATAGAACTCACACCCATCTCAGCCACCCTGACAAACTACACTGAACATCCAGCCTCTGAAATGACCAACTGGCTCGACCATTTGGAGACAGTATTCAGACCACTTCTCACTTTTAAAGAGGCACAATGTGCCTCAGACGTACACCCCACGGAGCAGTTTCACAGGAGTGACACTGCCGTGCTTTAAAGGAAACCCTGAAACAGCTTAAAATTCCAGTTTGTCACCCGCTGACACTAGAAATGTAATGATGACAACTACCACATCTGCAAACTATTTCAAAGGCCATTTTGCCTTCCCTGACCAGCTGAGACCAGAGTTCCAGGTTCTGCATTTGCCCATTTCTACTGTGCCAACAACAGCAGCAAAATTGCCAGAGGACATGCTGTTTTGGGGGGTCTGGAAGGTCAGCAACTATCTCAGGGTAACCACAGAGCCCTGAAATGGGGCAGGTGGGGTGAGAAAGAGGGGGGAACAGACCATTAGCTTGTAAGTTAATTGAGAACTGTTAAGTTCAAGAACTTACTGCTGCTAATGTAGAGTCTTTAATCTCATTTCTAAAACTTTCCTGTGTACCTCTGAACTAGCCAGCTGTGGTAGCGCTACCTCACCAAGCTTCAGCAGACCTACCCAGCTACACTGTAATTGCATCTAGGAGGGATGTCTATTTTACAGTGGCAAGAAGAATTCCAGGATACACATTATGGTGCACAATTACACCTGAGTGGTGAAATGCTGGTGTCACTGAGGGTCATGGCAAAACTCCCACTAACGGCACAGCTTTCATTCCAGAGGATTAAAACGCTCAGATACCATGGTGATATTTTTTTACTAGTAGAAAAATCTTTAGCTAGCTAAAGACAGCTAAGCATTGGGCTCTGAGTAGCATCTTGCAACACAGCTCTTCATACTACAACCAAAAGATCAGCAAAGGGACATGACTCACGTGTGTAAGTCTGGTCTAGAAATACCATGACATTAGAACAAGTGATTTTCAGTACTAATCCCATGACAACCACTTGACATTAAATACCACATTGAAATTGACTTTAATGCTTGAGATTAGGTCAGGTTAGCCCACACGGCTCCTTGGAGCAAAGCACAGTGTTCCACTTTACAAACATCAAAATTGCTGGAAATTCTCCCATTTTCTGATCCAAGTTACTCAAAAGGGATTGGGCGAGGTCAGTTTCCAACACATTGGAAAATGGTGCTGCCCTTTCCAAATGCACCATTGCCACTACCAGGCCTGAGATACTAGATATCATTTTACACTAAATATAAACGTCCACTTTGATTCCCATATGTAATGGCCAAACATCACAGGTCACCAGCAGGGACAGATCCTGGAACGGTCGAGATGACCCAACAGATCTTTTCTACTCTCAGTAGCTGTAATTTCCATGCCAGGGCTATACCAAGTCATTCATTTATTTATTCCAGTGTAGAAATGAACCAAGTATCTTGGCAGAGTACCCCAAGAGAGGCAGGATCAAACTCACTCACCCCTCTGAAAGTCATAAAGACACCGTCTCTCTGTAGTGGGATTCTCTTTAAAACTAACAGCATATAAAGGCTAATCTCGACAGGCTCATGCCAAAAATAACAGGCTGGAACCATCTGCATTTTTATCACAGTGATAAACATTTCACTGGTGTAAGTGTTGCACATGGGCCTTTTATTGGAAGAGACGATCACCAATAATAATAAAAATGTTCATTTTTAATACCCACTTTGGAATATAAAGACTGTCAAACATTTAAACTGATACAATGAGGATATTAAGGATAACTGCTAGCTCTCAGGAACTTGTGCTATAACTTCAGTCACAGACAAACAGAGAGTAGCTTGTTTATTCAGTTAACGGACAATAATTAAAAAACATTGTCATTACTGATTCCCTCCTGAGTAAGGCTGTGTGTCTGTCATGGAAGTCATGGATTCCGTGACTTCTGCAGCAGCCGGTGCTGGTTCCAGCAGCAGCAGTTTGGGTGTGTGGAAGGGGGCTCAGGGCTGGGGCAGGTGGTTGGGTGTGTGGCGGTGCTCACCTGGGGTGCTCCCCGGCTCCCACCAGCATGTCCCTGAAGGTCCTAGGCAGAGCAGCCATGGGGGCTCCATGCACTGCTCATGCCCACAGGCACCACCCCCGTTCCCCACGAATGGGAGCTGCAGAGCTGGCGCTTATGGCGGAAGCAGCGCGCGGAGCCCCCCTGGCTGCCCCTCCCCCTAGGAGCTACAGGGACATGCTGGTTGGAGCCAGGTAGGTAGCCTGCCAGCCCTGCCAACCCTTCCCCCCTCCCAGCACCAGTGGGGAATCGCAGGCCACAACCCCCCCCCCCCGGAACCCCCACGCCCCTCCTCCCCCCTGAGCACCTGCGGTCCCCCAGCCCAAGTTTTAGTTAGGGGTATATAGTAAAAGTCATGGACTGGTTTACTGCCTGTGAAATACCAGTGACTAAAAAGTAGCTTTACTCATGAGTTTGCAAACTGTGAGCTTGGTACAAAGTTTTCCCCAGAGAATAAGGGATTCCCAAGCCAACCTGAGGATTGGGGGGGGGGGGGAGGGCAGAGATTCAGACAAAACACAACCCACGACCTGCTTGCCTCTCAATAGCAGAGAATAAGTAGTCTCATCTCTACCTTCGGTTTCCATAGAATAAAAGAAGTTTTTATTCACATGCAGAATTCCCCCCCCCCCCCCACGCCCCCAACATCAAGTTTAGTTATCTGTAAGCCTTAAATTGCCAGCCTCTGCGGTGTATTCCTGGCAGATGCTAGTTCTTCCATCAAATGATATTACTGCTGATTTGGCCATTTGCTATGCCCCCTGCCAGACCCACCATATTGTACCACTTCATAAATTCCGCTGATCATCACCAACGGTGCTTAGCGGCATTAGGCTTCTCAGTATCTGAGCAGCAAATTGAGAGAGGGCTGTTTCTGGACAGCACAACGAGCAATACTTAAAAGAAATATAATGTGTATGAAGTGAAGTTCAGAGTGAACTGAATACAAACCTTGGCTCTCTCCATCCTCGATCATTCATTTGCAGGGGGGTGTTGGTTACAATGCAGACCACACATTTTACTCCAAAGCCCAATCAAATTGGCCACAATCCACTGGGCATAGTTCAGCTAATGCTCTTTTCCTACATTATAGTAGAGCGGATTAAAGCGATGCTGAAATTATTTACAGCAACAAATTCTGACAAAACCAGTACTTCTCGCAAATAACCTCCCTCCCTGCATTTCATGGTCTGCAGCTTTCATTTCGAGCTGTGAATGTTCAAATGAAGCACCTGTATTTCCAGGTCACAGCTGAGTTTAGAGGAATTATTATTATTATTCACCACACTTGTGCGACTATTTACATAATCACCAAATAGCCCAGTGATGGGGCATTCGTTATTTGAAAATCTAGAGCGATGAATAAAATCCCTCAACAAATGAATGACAATTTAAAAAACAGACTGCAAGCACAAGTCACTGGCAGCTAGTTTCTTCCTCTAGGCTCAGGGGTTTCTGATTTGGGGAGGTGGGGGGAAGAAGGGGGACTCAGTTTTCACATCACTTTTTTAGACACTTTTCTGCCCTTTCCAGATAGAGCTCTTTGTGGTTAAAAACGTCAGCAGGACACACTAGCTATCTCATCATACCCACAATTCCAGGGGGATTATTAGGCAAAAGATCTGCACATAACCCATGTTAACATAGTTTGGCTCTGCGTGTCCCTCTCGTGGTTACATGGGCAGGTATGAGGCTGCTGTTACCTCCAGCTAATAGACACAGACCTGAAGCTCAGGCAGTATCTGCTTATGCTTTTAAATCCACAGATCTTGGGTTCACTCCTCACAAATGACCCAGCCAGCAGCTTCCTTACATGCCCATAATGGAGTCTTATTGTATTAGAAGTAAAATGGGTGTGGGAGAGGTGGGTGGAGGATGAAGAGGAAGCCCTACTGGGTCTCCTTCCCTACCTCAGTGGTGTTACTCTGGGCTGCTTTGGATTTAATTACAGCAAAGTGTGACAGACACAAGGGCTAACAAGGAAAACAGTCAATAATGCAGAACCTTACACAATTTACACTAACAACTCATTGTCCTCTAGCACCTGTCTACTAAAGACCCAAAAGCACTCTACAAGCAGTAATGAATGAAGCCACACATCATCCCTGGGAGGAGCACATTGTCCTCACCTTACAGATGAAGAAACAGAGGCAAAGAAGGTTGTGAGAAGTGCTATAAGTTGCGTCTGATGAGTATTTTTGGACTGACCGAGGTGATGTTTGTACTGACTGGCTGGCTTCAGCTTTGTTTGACCCAAGTGTATTCTTAGCAAGCTTCTTAGTCAGCAAACTTGCTTACAGCCGAGGCTGCATAGCAAAGGAGAGGTTTTGACCACAGATATTACATAAACTGAAGGGAGTTATTGGGACAGATACGCAAAACGTACCACCAAGAGACAATTAGAGAAAAATCAGGTAAAAAGTCCCTACACAGAGTAAAGAGTCAAAGTGACCTGGCCAAATTTGCATGATCAATGGTAATAAAGCAATTAGAGAAAAGAAATAACAGGAAATTAGCAAAGATAAACAGAAGTTATGCCAATTAAAGTTTACACGTGTACTGTATGAGTTACATAAGATATGTAATATTCATGATACTTAATGGTTATTGAAAGAGAACTAACGAATACGCAATTTGGATGTATATAATACAGGATAGATTATCAGAGACAGTCAGAGCTTTGTAGGAGAAACCCATTGTGACCCGCTGATGCCCCAGGAGAAAATAGCTAGCCTTTTTCTCTTCCCCCCCCGCCCCTCTCTCTCTATATGTCATTCATTACTTTAATAGTAATTGCAATCCCAAAGCATGCTTCTGTTCAAACAAAGGTCTGAATTAATAAACTTAAGTGTGTCAGACCTCAGTGGGTGTCATGCTCAGTCGACAATGGGAAGAGACTTCTCCTAAGCACATTGTGTTTGTTCTAGAGCCAGGAACAGAAGCTAGATTCTCTCCTTCCTCCACCACATGCTTCAACCAATAAGCAATGCTGCTGAGTTCCATATTTGCAACACACCATTGTACCTGCTAGGCAAATTTGTATGCAGTCCATTTGGCTGTATTGTAACTGAAATTTAATGGAATATCCCCTCTCCAAGGGACCCGCTGATTGATCAGATCTGATATCAGGTAACAGAACCGCCATGATTGTATTAGGGAGCTCTCAAAGGAGCAATCAATATTTTACAAAATTAATTATTTGCCCTTTTAAATTATATTTATAAAATCCACTCGTGCTGCCATTTTGAAGAGAGATCCCCTGGGAGAGACCATCTCCAAAGACCAAAGAGACAGATGTTTCTGCTACTGAAGCTTAATAGAGAAATTAACCAAATATATGCACATCTGGATAACAGAATAAAAACACATAAAAGAGAGGCCTTAAAAGCTAATGAGATGTTCAAATATTGCTTCCTGGTGGAGTGGCAATAAAGCACGTTTCTCAAAGCACAGCACAGCGCTTGTTTGCTCCTTGCCAGCACCACAACCTGACAGGAAAGTATTGAGATTTCAGATCTCTCTTTAGCGCTACCACTGCACAGCAGCTAAGAAAGCAGACACATGCAAATCAGCCTTCAGAGCTGCAGTGGAGTGACAAGTACAGTAAATGTAAGTCCCAGAAATCTCTGTGGGGCCTGTCTGGATACAGTCCTCTGTGCTCCTTGGCTCCATCTTCTCTTGCACATCATAACTCCATGTCCCGAGCCCCAGGGCCCCTAACGACAGGAACAAGCGGGAGCTTTCGCAGACCCCAGCATCTCACACTGTTGCTTTAGTTGCTCTCTGACCCTCCTTCCCCTCTCAAACAATACGATCTAGTTTTCACCCAGATGCATGCCTGTTCTTAATACTGTCCCATAGGCATTGAGACACCACTAGTGCTAAAGTGTGCCAAGCAAAGAGACAGGGTGGGAGTCCCAGAAGCCAGCATCCCACATGCTCTAGCCTGCCCATCCTTCCCCTCGCATTAGGCTGCAGCTCCACTCTTCCCACTCATCCATGGGCTACAGAATACCCCAAGGTGCAGAAAATCTCTGCTTTGTTTCAGAGAACATTTAACTTGTCATAGAACATGAACCTAGTGAGACAGAGATGTCCAGTGTTGGAAAAACACAAAGGGATGTTTTGGAAAAATCACGTTATTTATAAATCGTTTGATGCTGAATTCTTGGATTTCTCATTTTCAGGAGAGTTTATTATCGCCTGTCAGCGTGCATGGATTCCAGTGAAGCACAGGTGCCTGCGCTGCCAAGATTACCTGCCTTAGTAACTGAGCCCCGTGGGGAGCACTGACTGCACGTGTTTGGCAGAGCAGAAGGTTAGAAGTATCCATATTCATTCCTTCTTCCTGGCCTCCCCACAGGGCAACAGGCACTCAGAACGGTCTGCTGAAGACGGAATGCTCTCTGTATACCAGTTGATGGCAATGTCGTTCAGCATGCTCTGCTGGCTAATTCAAGTATCACAGGGTGCACCACATCCACCAGGTAATTTGATAAAGGGGACTCGAATGGTATCTTCAAGCTGGTTGTTCGAGGGACTGTGCAGCTGGGTTCCCCAAGAGCTCCAGGTATTTCTGACCAATCTACTTTACCTAGTTTGCCAGGTTAAGCACGCAGCATGCAAGAACTCTAGACCTAAATTCCATCCCACACTTTGGCTGTGTTATGTACTTTGCAGAACCTACGCACAAGCAGCATCTTCCCCAGCACTTAGAACCTTATATTTCACATCTTAGCCGGAGACCCTCAGCTGCAAGCCCTAAAGCCCCTGCATTAATCCAGCCCTGATGGCAGGGTTGCTTGTGATTGGGGCGGGGGGGGGGGGGCGGGAAGAGCAGGGCTCAGCTGCCCTCGGGGTCTCTTCTGGTTCATGCCTTGTGTTCCTAAAATCTCATGCTTCAGGACTTAGCTGGTTACCTGCAAGGGTCAGGAAGGGATTCCCCCTCCCCACACACACACCCCAAAATGTATTCTGAGGCAAGCTTTTTGTTCTTCAGAGATGGCCCTGGCTGGAGGCAGAACACCGGACAGGCGGGCAGGCAAGCATTCTCTCTCAGATGCTTGCCTGGCTGGTTCTTGCTCACATGGTCAGGGTCTAACGGATTGCTCCAGAAGGAGTTTTCCCCAGGTCAGACTGGCTGTGATCTGGGGTGGGGGGGGGTTGCTTTCCTCTGCAGCATGGGGTGAGGGTCACATGCCAGGATTATCCAGATCTCTCTCACTTAATCAATTCCCTGCTAATTGCACAGGTCTCGGGCTCTGGTGCACCTCAATTCCTACTATTCTCTGCCTGCGGCACATAAGGGTCTAGTCTCCTGTGGGCTGTGATAATTTGGCCTAATTTTGGTTGTTGAGTTTAGCGTGTGGGCGCTGGGCAGTACTGGTGGCCTGAGTCATGCACGAGGTCAGACTAAATGATCTTGGGTCCCTTCTGGCCTCAAACTCTCTGACCAGCCCAGCACAGAGAAGGCTACGCTATAGTGAAACAGTTGCCATAGCACCAACCCCCAAATTTAATTGAGCAGCAGAGTTGTTGAATACTTGCTAACTTATTGGATCGGCATTCCCTCTCCTAGAATCGCATTCCTTCGGAGGCCAGAAGCAGACCCCTCATCTCCAGAGCAATAGAGCTTGAATGAACATTGTTAGCAAGGGACTAGTGGAATCCAATAGAATAAACTGACTCTTAGTCTCTCAATGATGATAATCAAGCCCCCTAACATGTTAGGCAGCCTCCTGAGGAGAGAGTTTATACAATGTCTTCAAGAAGTGTGCCTGAACAAGAGCTTCCTTATGACCCAGATATACAAGGAATCTACAGGCAGATGTCTGAGACATTGAAAGGTGGAAGAGAAAAATCCAGAGAGAAGAGTGACACTCAAGTGTCTAACTATGACATGCAAGAATTTTAAGGAACGCATGAAGCAAGAGTTCAGTCATCAGACCCTTAAGGATTGCCAGGGATTCTCATCCCTCCACAGCTCCTGTAACCATAGATTAGCATCAATTCGGTCAGCCAAGGCAGAGTTCAGGTGTGCTCTGTACACACAGAACCCTATTCACCTAATGCTCCCCTGGTCGCTAGGAGGTAGGCTCTAGTGGGAGCTGCAGGTGTTCTGTTTGGGGAGAGCCGGGCCCAGGAGCTCAAACCATCTGAATGACAATCCACTTTGAGATAAATGCACTGGGATATTCCTACTAGAAGGCCGATAAAGTAGGTTTACACGGAAAAGCTGGTGTCCCAACTTCTTGAGTTTCCAGTCAGTCTCCTGGGAGCAGTCGGTTGTGTGGGTGGCTCATTCGTGGGGCTAGCTGCAATAGAGGTTTTCATCTTTCTTGTGTTTTGCTGGGGGTTAAGAGGACAGGGATTCTCCCCCACTTCTGCTGTACAATACTAACTCTCTCCTGCCAAGAGGGAGCTTGAGTTGACCTACAAGCTGTATTAGATTGAATAAAAATAACCCTGCTCTCCGAGGCAGCACATGGGATGGCGACTGTTTAATTTGTGAAATCAGTGGAGCTGAATAGCCAGAGCTCTTACTCTGCAAAAACCGGAGAGTGTGAAAACCTCCATATTGGTGCAATAAACTACGTTTATGAGGCTCTATTATTTTAAATCGTAAGCCTTGCTGTAACCGTGTCTGCTCCCACTCTCTTACTCTATGAAGGATTTGCACATGCTGGAGGAGGGCACTTTATCACTGTGTAATAGCAATGGCTGTGAGCCATCTGAACAGAATAAGGAAACCTCCTTTATCAGACTGGCCCCTGGGTCTCTGGTGCCATGAAGCCGTCACAGCTCAGGATTCGTACACAAAATCTCTGTGTCTTGGCTGAGATGGCGCTATTGGTCCAGACAGAGTACAGCTATGCTTGAAGGTGTGGGCTTGGGCCAGAGAGTGTAAAGGGTTAACACTGACAATTTCGGGACTGCCAGGCAGTTTTATACTTAGGACATCATGTACATATCTGTTCCAGTGCTTCTTTAAAAAAAAAAAAATAGGCAAAATACGTAGTTAAAGTCAACTTAGCTCTGCCCATATTTGGGAGAGCTCTGTGCAGCATTATACAGAGCACACCTGAACTCTGGCCGAGTTCCTGGCAGTCCTTAGGAATCTGATGATTGAAGTGCTACAGAGGTTCCTTAAAATCCTTGCATGTTCTAGTTAGACACTTGAGTGTCACTCTTCTCTCTCTATTTTTCTCTTCTGGCTTTCAGTGTCTGTAGATTCCTTATAGATTCGGGTAATAAGGAGGCTCTTGTTGAAACACACATCTTGAAGACACAGGCATATAAACTCTCTTGATAATCATCATCCAGAGACTAAGAATCAGTTTATTCTGTTGGATTCCACTCATCCCTTGCTTACAACATTCATTTAAGCTCTTTTCTTCTCAAGGCAAGTGGTTCTGTCTCCGTGACGTCTAAGGAGCGTAGCAAAAAGATAGGGCAAGCCAAGAAGTGAAAACTGATTCCCACCAAGTACATATCACCCAGGAAAGAGACTGAGGACACCCAGAAAGACAGGCAGGTGTCCAGGAAATTAAATTAGCACAGTGGGCAAAATCCTTTCATCTTCCAGTTCATTGTGACGCCACTGTGAAAGGTCAGTAGTTTTTCAACAGTGGGCAGGAGTGCAGGGATCCCACCGTGTAACACACATGGCCCCACTAGGGTCAAAATCCTGCAGCAAGGCTCCCTCGGCTCCATGGCACTGTGGTGCCAAGTTCTGTGGAGGAGTTAAACATGGTAGTTATTGCATTAAATATGAAAGCAATCCCACAGCAGTCAGCATAGGACTCCTTCATTTATAGACTCTAAGGCAAGAAAGGAGCATTATGATCAATTCACCAGTGAGCTTCCCAGACCTGAAGAAGAGCTCTGCGTAAGCTCGCAAGCTTGTCTCTCTCACCAACAGAGGTTGGTCCAGTAAAAGCTATTACCTCACCACTGGTCTCTCTAATATACTGGGACCGACAAAGCTACAACCACCGCTGCATTTCAGTCATTCTTTGGTCTTCCTACCTGTAAGGCTGGGAAGTGTAAACAACGTTTCAAATTCCTCAGGCTCCTATAGGAAAAGCAAAAGGTTGGAGCCGACAGAGGCTAACAGGCAAGGTTAATGCAACCCATATTAGGAAATAAACCGGTACAATCCGTGGGATTACTTGGAATGAAAAAGCTGCAGCCACCAGAGGGCGTCACTAGAGTGAAGCAGAGCTAAAAACATGCAAGGCCGGCAGACAGTAAACTCCCTTATTCCAAGGGACTGCACCTGCCCTCATTACTGAGAGGGGAAGACAGGCAGAGGAGCCTTTTCAAATGAGCCAAATTGTTCAGGCAAATGATCTGGGCTGAAAACCAGTGCTGCAGCTTGATGTTGGGGGGTCATTTTAATTGCAGATCAAGGTTGAAATCAGGCTTTGTTAACATGAACATTGCAACCACACGACCCCCAGATCCAGCTGGGCTTTCAGCACGTTTCCATCCACGTACCGTAACCTTTCTTGGTGGCCGGTGTTCAGACTCTGATGCTTCCACCGCACTCCCAGAAGGATACGGTGGCAGGGACCACTCTAAGATTTGGGGCACTAATATAGTATTTTGGGCATGGATGAATTGTGAAAGGGGCAAGAGGAAAGAGAGAGGGCTATAACAGAGACATTGTGATGCACTGAAACCACCAGGAACCTTTTAACTTCAAAGAGGGAGCTTCCCTCCCCCAGAATTCACCATGGGCAGATTCTACCATGCAGCCAGGATCAGGGTTTACTGCACAGAACAGAAAGGGGGTCAGACCAGGGCTCAACTTTGTTTTCATCCACTGAACAAGAGAAGTTGCGGCCAACTCTATTCTCTATGGTCCTAGAAGAAATAGAGCAACCCAATGCAGGAACATTCTCAATAATGTAGGGACTGCTTCTCAGTCTGAGAAACTTCTACATAGCCCAGGATTAGATTCAACTCCTGCATGTGAAAGTCCCACTGCTTCTTAGTTACAAAAGGAGTGTATTTCACCTACAACTGCAGGAGAGCCCAGGTTGCTCTTACAGTGAGAACTCAACATTTCCTTTCAAGCAAACCACACTATAGGCACAGATTACACAAGATTTTTGAGCCAAATATGAATGCCACAGAATAAATAGCAGTCTGAAGACTACTGCACAGCGGGCTAGGTTGTGCCTTTAAAAGCAACAGCTCTCGGATCCAAATGGTTGCATATAACTTAGTCCTAGATGTTATCTTGCCCAGAGCATCAGATCTTAGATTCACTGTCCAGCCTCCCACGCTAAGGCCCTCTGCTGTGAAGCGAATGGCGCAGACACTCAGAGAAGTCCTGGCTCCTCTCCCCCATGGGAATTTGTAAATGCAGCGAGCACATGTGGGATTGATCTCTCTATTCCATCAGTGATAAATCAAACCACTACCCATCACTAAATCCATGCAAGTGGAAAGCACAAAGCTCTATGTTAGGGGAAAAGCAGAGTCCAACGTAATCAGAAAGCAAGAGGCAGAATGGGGAAAGAGACCAAGCTTGCCACGCCATTTCTAGACAGAACATTGACTGCAACACTCAGCATCCTCTAGGGCTTGGGCTACTTCACACCACAGTGCAACACTGAACACCATCTTCCCGGTGTGAATGGGAATGTCAGCAACACTAGTGACCCTAGTGTATTTTAACTACAGCTCTTCAGAAATTCAAAGGCTGTTCAATTAAGCTTCACTGGGCTCATTTGGAAAAAAGCATATGAACTCCTAGCCATTTATTTGCCTGCTTTATTTGAATGAAAAATATTGCAGAAAGCAGATCAATATGCTACAGCCAGATTGAATTCAATGGTTTTGAGTGTGAAAGTAAAGCAGGAAGATAGCAGAGGAGTGAGAGACATGAGACTAGAACAAAGTCAGCCTCTCTGAGTTTTCCTCTTAGGACATTTTTAAGCACCTCCAGAGGGCAAGTTCAGAGAGCTGCCATGTAACCAACTGTAAAGAAAGGGAACTTGCCAGCAAGAATTTCCAGGTGATCACCGCACCGACAGAACCACACTTTTCAATATAGCTTCAACATGCATCCTGTTATTTGTATTGTTAATCATTAATGCAGCATCAGAGCTTTGCCCAGCATTTTCCAGGGATTGCCAGAGAGGGTCACTGCCCAAGGAGCTCTCTTTCTAAAGAAGATAAGCATAGAACACAGCAGTGATAGATACAGGGAGAAGGTAAGAAGCTTAAAATATACGCCAGTTATTAGTATTACAATAGCAGTAAGAGGCCCTGCTGTGCGGGGCACTGCACAAGCGGAGAGTGGGACAGCCGCTGCCCTGAAGACTTTACCATCGAAGCAGACAAGAGAAAGGAAAGATTATCATCACTCTTTACAGAGGTGGAACTGAGGTAAGCAAATCTGATCTGCTCACAACTTTGAAGCGGAGACTGGGCTAGGAGGAGGAGAAGACAATCCAGGAGGGGAGGTCAGTGATGAAGAGCATGGGGGGAGCGAGGGTCTTTCCAGGTATA